>NW_016928630.1:469-5389 GCF_001483705.2 Eufriesea mexicana
ACTATTGCTGGCTTCCACAGAGACAAGCAGAATGAAGTAGAGCAAAGTGTATCACAGAAATCCACCGTATGCCAGGGTATAGCACGAAAGTCAGAGCTACATTGACTAAGCGTAGCCTAACCTAACTTAGCCAAACATAACGTAACTCAACGTAACGTTCCGCGATCGCTACTTCTCGCCACACTTGAGCAGAGCAGAGTATAGTAGAGCAATGTTGAGCGCAGAAATGCACAGAATAGCAGCGTATAGCACAAAAGTCGACGACACTGTAACAAAACCTGGCATATCCTAAGCAAACCAACGTAGCATAACTGAACATAATGTGCGGCGGCCGCAATTGATGGCCTGCGTAGAAACAAGCGGATCATATTATAACACATTAAATCTCAGAGATCCTCCAAAAAGCTGTGTAGAGCACAAAACCCGAAGATATCCTTACCTAACCGGACCAAACCTAACCTAACCAAACGTAGTCTAACTCAAGGTAGCGTGCCGCGACTGCTATTGATGGCCTTCGCATAGACAAGCAGAGCATACTAGAAGACATTAGGGCGCAGAATTCTACCGCATAGCAGTGTATAGCTCAAAAGCCAAAGCAGCCCATTCTAACCTAGCCGAACGTAACACATCCAAACGGATCCTAACCCAACCTAGCACGACGGGAGCGCTATTGCAGGCCACCCCAGCGTCCAGCGGAACGTGTAAGAGGGCGGTAAGGCGCAGACATCCAACGAAAATCATTGAATGGCACAAAAGACTAAATGATTCTGTGCTAGCACATCCAAAGTTGTCATATGCAAACGAAGCCAACGTAAACCTAACGCGCCGAGGCCACCATTGATGTCCTCCCCAGAGCCAAGCAGTATATATCAGAGCGCAGCAGAGCGCAGAAATCCGCCGAATAGAAGCGTATTGCACGAAAGTCTGAGCTACTCTATCCTAAGATAACCAAGCGTAACATAGGCAAACGTACCTAAACACAAACAGGCGTACCGTGACCAGTGCTGCTGGTATCCCCAGAGACAAGCAGAATATACTCGAGCACAATAGAGCGCAGAAATCCACGGAATAGCTGTGTATAGCACAAAATACAAAGTAGCATATACTAACCTAACCAAGCGTAACATAAGCAAACGTAGCTAAACACAACCTAACGTGCCGAGACCACTGCTGCTGGCATACCCAGAGCCAAGCAGAATATACTGGAGCGCAGTAGAGCGCAGAAATCCACCGAATAGCTGTGTATAGCACAACATACAAAGTAGCATATCCTAACCTAACCAAGCGTAACATATGCAAACGTAGCATAACTCATCCTAACATGCCGATGCCACTATTGCTGGCCTCCGCCGATCCGAGTAGAATATACTATAGCTCAGAAGAGCGCAGAAATCAACCGCATGGGAGTGTATAGCACGAGAGTCAGACATGCCCTTACCCAATCTGGCCTTACCTAAGCAAACCAAACGTAGTGTAACTAAGCATCACGTGACGAGACCAATATTTCTGTCCACCCCAGGGCCAAGCGGAGCAAATTTGTGCACATTAGAGCCCAGAGATCCTCCAAACAGCAGTGGATAACACAAAAGCGACAATGGCCTATCCTAACCTAGAGAAGCTTAATACATCCAAACGTAGCCTAACTTAACCTACGTGACGAGACCACAGTTGCTGTCCTTCACAGGGACAAGCCGAATATACTAGGGACCAGTTATGCAGTGAAATACACCCCATTGTAGTGAATAGCACAGAAATCGAAGGTATCCTAACATAACCTGACGTAACCAATCCTAACCAAGCAAAGCATAACTCAACATAACTTGCCGCAGCCACTATTGCTCGCATTCCGGAAGCCGAGCAGAGTATAGTAGAGCAATGTGGAGCGCAGATTTCCGCCGGAAAGCAGCGTAGAATACAAAAGTCGAAGATAGTCTATCATAACCAGACCTAACCTAACATAGAGAAAAGGAGCATAACACAGCTTTGCGTGCCGCGACAACTGCTCCTGGCCCCCAGATCAATGCATAATGTAGAACAGCATAGTAGATCACAGAAGTCCAACTGATAGCAATATACAGAACGAAAGTCAATGCTATCCAAAGCGAACTTAACCTAACCTAACCTACCTAAACGTAACCCAGCCCAAACTAACCTGCCACGGCCACCATTGCATGCCTCCGCAGATTCAAGCGGAGTATAGTAGGGCAATATACAGCGCAGATACTTACCGAATAGCAGTTTACAGCAAAATGTCAAAGAATTCCCAACCGAGACTTCCTAATCTAACCTAACGAAACGTAGCCTTACTCAACCTAACGTTCCAAGACCACTGTTACTGGACACCCCAGAGCCAAGCAGAGCATATTAGTGCACATTATAGCGCAGAAGCCCTCCGAATAGCGGAGTATAGCACAAAAGGAGACGTAGCCCATAATATCCTAGCCAAACGTAACAACACCAAACGCAACCTAACTCAACCTAACAAGACGAGACCACTTTTTCTAGCCTCCATAAAGGCAAGCAGAATGTACTGGAGCACAGTGGTGCGCAGAAAGCCACTGCATTGCAGTGAATAGCACAAAAGACGAAGGTGTACTATCCCAACCTGTCCTAACCCAACATGACCAAACGTAACATATCTCAACCTAACGTGCCGAGACCACAATCGCGGGCTTCCCCAGAGCCAAGCAGAAAGTATTGGTACACAGTAGAGCGCAGTAGTCCGCAAACAACAGTGTATAGCACAAAAGTCAAAGCTACCATTTCCTAATGTATCCAACCTTAACATAACCAGGCGTAACATAACTCAACCTAACGTTCACCGACAACTATTGCTGGCCTCCGCAGAGTCGAGCAGAACAGACTAGAGGACATTAGGGCGCTGACGCACATAGAATCGCAGTGCATTGCACAAAAGTCATATGTATCCGGACACAGCCCAAGCCAACGAAATCTAACTAAACGTAACCTAACCAACCTATCGTATCACGGCCACAATTGCTCGCCTCCGCAGAGTCAAGCAGGGTACAGTAGAGCAATGTACAGCAGAGATATCCACCGAATAGCAGTTTAAAGCTCAAATGTCGAAGTAATCGTATCCGAGCCTTCCTAACCTAACCTAACGAAACCTAACCTTACTCAACCTAATATGTCAAGACCACTATCACTGGCCACGCCAGAGGGAAGCAGAGCATATTGAAGCACATGAGATCGCAGAAGTCCGCCGAATAGCGGTGTATAGCTCAAAAGACAAAGTATCCTATGGTAACCTAGAAAAGCGTAACATAACCAAACGTAACATAACACAACCTAACATGACGAGATCACTACAGCTGGCCCCCACAAAGGCAAGCAGAATTTACTAGAGCACAGTAGTGCACAGAAACCAACCGCATTGCAGTGAACAGCGCAGAAGTCGAAGATATCCTAAAATATCCTTACCTAACATAACCTAACCTAGTCAAGCATAACCTGACTCAAAATAACGTGCCCCACCGCTATCACTCGCCTCCACAGAGCCGATCAGTGCATAGTAGAGTAATGTAGAGCGCAGAAATCCACCGAAAAGCAGTGTAAAGCGCAAAAGTCGAAGAAACCTTGCCAAGCCTTCCCAACCAACCCTAGGGAAACGTAACATAACATTACGTAACGTGCTGCTACCACTATTACTGGGCACGACCGAGCCAAGCAGAAGATATTACAGCGCAGTAGGGCGCAGAAATCCACCGAACAGCATTGTATGGCACAGATGTCTAAGATGTTCTGTCCTAACATAGCCTCACTTGTCATACGCATACGTAGCATGAGCAAACCCATCGCGCCAATACCACTATAGCTGGCCTCCCCGGAGCCAAGCAGAAAATAGTAGAGCGCAGAAGAGCGCAGTAGAGCGCAGATATCGGCGTATAGCAGTGTATAGCACAGATGTATAGACTATCATATCCTAACCTCAACAAACGTAACATAACCAAACGTGGAGTAGCGCAAACTAACGCGCCGAGACCACTGTTGCTGGCCTCCCCGGAGCCAAGCAGAATATACTAGATCACAGCAGAGCGCAGAAATCCACCGCAATGCAGTGTATAGCGCAAAAGTCAAGCATACCCTGACATAAACATACCTTACCTTACCTATCCAAACGTAGTGTATCTAGACATAACGTGACGTGACAAATATTGCTGGCCTATCCAGCGCAAAGCAGAGCATATCACAGCACATTAGAGCGCAGAAATGCACCGAATAGCGGCGTATAGCAGAAAAGACAATGCAGCCTATGCCAACCTAACCAAAGCTGACATAAGCAAACGAAGCTAAACCAAGCCCAACGTGCAGAGAACGCTACTTCTGGCATAACCGGAGCCATGCAGAATATCCTGCAGCAACGTAGAACGCAGGCATCCACCCAATAGGAGTGTATAGCGCAAAAGACAAAGTAGCATATCATAACCTCACCAGTCGTAACATATACAAACGTAGCATAACTCAAACTAACATGCCGAGGCCACAATTGTTGGCCTCCCCATATCCGAGTAGATTATACTAGAGCTCAGCGGAGCGCAGAAACCCACCGCATAGCAGTGTACAGCACAAATGTTAATGCTATCCTTACAAAACGTAGCCTAAACCAACATAATCGAACGTAGCCTGACTCATAATAACGTTCCGAGACCACCATTTCTGGCCTTGCCAGAGCCAAGCTGAGAATATTACAGCACTGTAGGGCGCAGAAATCGACCTAATAGCATAATACATCACGAAAGACAAAGCTACTCCCTCCTAACCTAACTAATCGTAACATAACCAAACGCAACACAGGACAACCTACCGTTCCGCGACCAGTACTGCTGGCCTCCCCAGAACACAGCAGAATACATTAGTCGAGAGTAGGACACAGAAGCCCACAGAATCGCAGTGCGTATC
>NW_016928630.1:5448-7196 GCF_001483705.2 Eufriesea mexicana
ACAGCCTAACTCGATCTAGCGAGCCGAGACCACTATTGCTGGCCTTCGCAGAGCTAAGCTGAAA
This sequence comes from Eufriesea mexicana, assembly GCF_001483705.2. Lineage (NCBI taxonomy): Eukaryota > Metazoa > Arthropoda > Insecta > Hymenoptera > Apidae > Eufriesea > Eufriesea mexicana. Next base: position 5,513 of record NW_016928630.1, read on the forward strand.
ATATTAAAGCTCTGTAGGGAGCAAAAATCCACCTAATAGTAGAATGTTGCACTAAAGGCGTAGCTACATTCTCCTAAACCAGAGAATCGTAATATAACCGAAAGTGTCATAACACGCCATGACTTGCCGCGACCACTATTCCTGGCCTCCGCAGAGCCATGCAAGACATTCATGGACACAATAGGGCGCAGAAATCGCCCGCATAGCAGTGTACAGCACAAATGTTAAAGCTACCCCGGCCAAACTTAGCATAAACCAACCTAACCGAACGTAACATGTCTGAACATTACGTGCCGCGACCAGTACTGCTGGCCTACCCAGAGCCAAGCTGAACATATCAGAGCACAGTAGGGCGCAGAAATCCACCTAATACGGGTCTATAGCACTAAAGTCAAAGCTACCTTCTCCTAACCTAACCAATCGTAACATAATCAAGCGTAACATAAATCAAACCATTGTGCCGCGTCCTCAATTGCTGGCCTCCCCAGAGCCAAGCGGAACACACTAGTAGAGAGTAGAATGCAGAAATTCGTAGAATCGCAGTGAATATCAGGGAGGTCAGGGTACCCAATCATAACCCGAACCAACGGTACGTAACCTATCATAGCCTAACTAAACCTCATCTGCTGGACGGCTATTGCTGCCCTCCCCAGAGCTAATTTGAGCATACTACAGCAAAGTGGAACGCAGGAATCCACAGAACAGTAGCGTACAGCACAAAAGGTGAAGCTATCATAACCAAAATTAGCGTAACCCAACATAAACGAACGAAACGTGACTCAACGCAACGTACCGAGATTACTGTTGCTGGCCTTCCCTGGGCCAGGCTGAAAATATTAGAGCACCGTCAGGTCCAAAAAGCCCACCTCGTAGCAGACTATATCACTGAAGTCAATGCCATCCTCTTCTTACCTAACCAAGCGTAACATATCCAAACGTAACCTAGCTCAACATAACGTGCCGCGACCAATATTGGTGGCCACCACAGTGCCAAGCAGAGCACACTAGTGGAGAGTAGAACGCAGATGGCCATAGAATCGCAATGCTTATCGGAAAAGTCTAAGCTACCCAAGCCTAACCCTAACAACGGGACATACCAGGACGTAGCCGAATTCAACCTAACGTGCCGAGACCGCCATTGCTGACGCCCCAGCGCCAAGCAGAGTATATCACAGCCATATAGAGCACAGAGGATCCACCGAATTTTAGCGGGCAGCAAAATGGTCTAAGCTATGCTCTCCTAACTTAACCAATCGTGACATAACCAAACGCAACATAAGTCGGACTAGCGAGCCGAGACCAATAATGCTGGCCTCCACATAGCCAAGCAGATATGCTAGAGCACAGTAGAGCTCATAAATCCTCAGAATAGCGGTGTATAGCACAGAAGTCAAAGATACCCTAACCAAAACCAAACGAGCCGAACCTAACGAAACGTACCCTATATCAACATAACGCGCGGTGGCCAATATTTCTGCCCTAGCTAGATCAAAGCAGCGCATATCGGATTTCAGTAGTCAGCAGAAATCCACCGAATAGCAGCCTACAGCGAAGAAGTAAAGGTTATCCTAGCCTAAGACGTCCAAACGTAACATAAGCAAACGTAACATAACCAAACGTAACCAAACTAAACCTAACGTGTCTAGACCTACATCGCCAACAGCCCCGGAGACAAGCAGAATAT
>NW_016928630.1:9018-15026 GCF_001483705.2 Eufriesea mexicana
AGAGCACAGTGGCTGGAATAAATCCAGCGAATAGCGGTGTATAGGCTAAAAGTCAAGGCTATCCAATGCCTACGCAGCCAAACGTGACATAACCAACCGGTGTATATCTCAAATTAGTGCCTAGGCCACTATTGCTGGCCGCCCCAGTGCCAAGCAGAAAATACTAGGGCACAGTGGAGCGGAGTCCTCCGAACAACAGTTTATACCATGAAAGGCAAAGATATCCAAACCCAAGTCAGGCTAACGTAATCTAACCGAAGGTGGACTAACCCGAGAGCCAACCAGAGCATATTAGAGCGATGAAGAGCGCAGAAATCCACAGAATAGCAGTGTATAGCAAAAACGACAGAGGTATCCCGTCCTAACCAAGCCAAACCTAACATAAGCAAACGTAACCCAACACAACCGAACGCGCCGGGGATACAATTACTGGCCTCACCAGAGCAAAGCAGAGAGCATTCGATTACAGTAGAGTGTACCGATCCGTCGAATAGCAGTGTACAGCACGTAAGTTAAAGCAATTCTTGCCTAAACTAACCAAACATGACATAAACAGACGTAATGTGACCGAACCTAACGTGCCTAGGCCACTATTTCTGAATTCCCCAGGGAAAAGCAGAACATATTACAGCACAGTACAGCGCAAAGGTACCCCGAACATCTGTGTACTAATAGTAACACAAACAAATGTAACTTATCACGAAATAATGTGCCACGACCACTATCGCTGGGCTCCCCAGATTCGCGCAGAGTATGGCAGAGCCAGTAAAGCACAGAATTCTACCGAATAACAGTTTATAACACGAAAGTCATAGTCATACATACCTAACCAAACGTGACCTAACCTATCAGAACGCATCCTAACACAATCTAACGTGCCGCAACGACAATTGCTGGCCTCCCGGGAGCCGAGCAGAGCATAGTAAATCGTTGTAGAGCGCAGAAATCCGCCGAAGAGCGCTGTGTCATAGCTCAGAATTGTAAGCTACCGAATCCTAACCGCACCAAGCTTATTGTAACCAAACGCAGCATAACTCAGCCTAACGTACGGAGTGCCCTACTGCCGGCATCGTCATATAAAATCAGGATATGCTAGATCCCAGGGGATCTCAGTAACACACCGCATTGCAATGTAAAGCACAGAAGTGGACGAAAACCTAACCTAGCCTTCCCTAACCTAACCCAACCGCACGTAGCCTAACTAAACATATCGTGCTGAGAATGCTATTGCTGGCATCCCCAGAGCTATGCAGAGCATATTAGAGCAATGTAGAGAGAATATATTCTCTGCACAGCGGTGTACAGCATAAAAGTCAAAACTATCCTATCCTAACCAGACCAAACTTAGCATAACCCAAAGTGGTCTATCTCAATCTAACGTGCCGAGACCACTATCGGTGGCCTCGCCTGAGCATAGCAGGACAAACTAGGGCACAGCGGAGCGCAGAAATTCACCCAACAACTGTTTATACCGCGAAAGGCAAAGCTACCCAAACCTAAACGAAACTAACGTAACCTAGCCAAACGTAGCATAACTCAACCTAACGTGCCGAGACCACTGTTACTTGCTTCCGCAGAGTGGAACAGAGTATTATAGAACAATTTAGGGCGTAGGAATCCACCGAGTATTGGTGTGTAGCACAAAACCCAGAGCTATCATATCAGAACCTATCCAATCGTATCACTAACAAACGTAGCCTAACACAACCTATAGTGCCACGACCACTATTGCTGGCCACCACAGAGTAGAGAAGAGCATAGTAGAGCCATTTAGAGAGAAGAGGTCATATGTATAGAAGTGCATAGCACAAAAGTCAAAGCATTCCCACCCTAACCTGACCATACTTTGCGTTATCAAACGTAACCTAACTAATTCTAACGTGCCGAGATCAATATTCCGGTGCTCCCCAGAGCCAACCAGAGCATATTAAGCAACGTAGAGCGCACATATCCACTGAAAAGCTGTGTACAGCATAAAAGTCGAAGCTATCCTATCCTAGCATAATCAATCCTCATATAACCAAACGTTTTATAACTCGACTCAACGTGACGATACCACTATTAGTATCCTTCCCAGGGCGAGGCAGAACGTACCAGAACACAGCCGTGCGCAGAAATCTACAGAACAACAGTTTATACCACGAAAGGCGAAGATAAACTACCTAACCGAAACTAACATAACTTAACCGCACGTAGCATAACTCAACCTAACGTGCCGAGACGCTGTTACTGGCATCCCCAGAGCCGGGCAGAGTACTGTAGAGAGATGTAGAGCGCAGAAATCCAGCGAAGAGCAGTGTACAGCTGAAAAGTCTGTGCTGTCCGAACCGCGCCAGGGCCAACATAACTTAACCAAACGAAGCATAATTCAACCCAACGAGCTGCGACCGCTATTGCTGGAAACCCCACGGCCAAGCAGAATATAGTACAACACAGTAGAGCGCAGAAGTGCACCTAACAATGGTGTATACCACGAAAGTCAATGCTATCCACACCTAACCCAAACAAACAAAACGAAACCAAATGTTGCCTAACTAAACCTAACGTGCCGAGAACACCATTGCTGGCCTCCACTGAGCCGAGCAGGGTATAGTAGGGCCAAGTGGAGCGCAGAAAGCCACCAGATAGCAATGTACAGCACAAAAGTCGAAGATATTCAAACCTAAACATACCTAACCTAACCTAACAAAACGAAGAATAAATAAACCTAACGAGCAGAGACCTCTACTTCTGCCCCCCTCAGAGCGAAGCAGGACATATTACAACAGAGTGGAGCGCAGAAATCTATAGAATCGCAGTGCATAACACTATAGTCGGAGCTACATCATCATAACATAATCAAACGTAACTTAACCGAACGTATCCAAGATATACCTGACGTGCCGATACCACTGTTCCCTGCCCCTCCAGATCCAGACAGAATACACTAGAGGAAGCTAGATCGCAGTAATCCACAGCATTGCAGTTTATAGCACAAAACTCAACGCTATCCTAACATAACGTTACCAAACATGACATAACCAAACGTAACCTAACTCAACATAACGAGCTGCAGCCGCAATTTCTGGCCACTCCAGAGCAAAGAAGAGAATATTAGATCAGAGTAGAGCGTACAAATCCACCTAGTAGCAGCTATAGCACAAAAGTAAAAGCTTTCCCAGCCAAACATAGCTAAACGTAGCATAACCAAGCGTAACATGACTCAACCTAACGTGCCGCTACAACTACACCTGACGTCCCCAGAGACAAGCAGGTTGTGAGAGAGCACAGCAGAGCGCAGAAGTCGAAAGAACAGCAGTGGGTAGCGCAAGAGTCAGAGCTATTCTAACCTAACGCAACGTAACCGAACTTAGCCAAACGCAATCGAACTCAACTTGACGTGACGAGAACACCATTGCTAGCTTCAGGTGATTCGGGCAGAGTATAGTAGAGCAATATAGAGCGCAAAAATTCACCGACGTGCAGACAATAGCACAAAAGTCGAAGCTACCCTATCCTAACCTAAGCGAACGCAACGTAGTTCAGGCTAACGTGCCTAGAGCACTGCACCTGCCCACCTCACAGCCAAGCCGAATATCCTAGGGCACAGTAGAACGCGGAAATGCACAGAATAGCAGTTCACAGCACAAATGTCTAAGCAATCCTAACCTAACAAAACGTTATCTAACTCGACCAAACGTGCCACGGCCGCTTTTTCAGTCCTCCACAGTGACAAGCGGAGGCTAGTAGAGCAATGAAGAACGGAAACATCGACCGAATGGCAGCGAACAGGGCAAAAGTCGAAGCTATCCTGACCAAACCTGACCTAGTCAAGCCAAACATATCCTAGCTCTACCTAACGTACCGCGGCCACTATTTCTGGCATCCCGACAGCAATGCAGGGCATGTTAGAGCGCAGGATAAGGCCGGAATCCATCGAATAGCAGTGCATAGTACGAAAGGCACAGCCATCTCAACCAAACATAGTCTACCCTAGCCGAACCAAATGTAACTTAACACAACCTATAGTGCCACGGAAGCCATTGCTGGTCTCCCCAGATTCGAGTTGAGTATAGTAGAGCGAGGAAGAGCGCAGAAAGCCTCCGGATAGCAGTGAACAGGACAAAAGCCATAGCTGCCTCTCCCAACCTGACAAAGCCTAACGCAACCAAACATAACCTAACACATTCTGACGTGCCGGGACCACCATTGCTGCATCCCCAGGGTCAAGTAGAACATATTAGAGCACAGTAGATTGCAGAAATCCACCTAATAGCAGTGTATAGCACAAACGTCAATGCTATCTTTTCTCAACCTGGCCAAGCGTAACGTGACCAAACGTAGCCTAACTCAGCCTAACGACACCAGACCACTATTGCTGCCTCCACCAGAGCCAAGCAGAATATACCAGGGCACAGTAGAGCGCAGTTATCCGCCGCATTGCAGTGTATAGCACAAAACTGCAAGATGCACTTACCCAACCTGTCCTAACCTAACCGAACCGAACGTTGCATATCTCAAAACAGGGTGCTGAGATTAGCGTTGCTGGTCTCCCCAGAGCCAAGCAGACAATATTAGAGCAATGTAGTGCGCGGAAATCCACCGAATAGCGGTGCATGGCACAAACGTTAGAGCTACCCTGTCTTAACCTAACAAAACGTAACATGACCGTACGCAATCTATCTCAACCTAACGTACCGAGACCGCTTTTGCTGGCATCCCCAGAGCAAAGCAGCACATACTAGAAAACAGTAGAGCGCAGAAGCCCACAGAGAAACAGTGTACACCACGTAAGTCGAAGCTATCCAAACATAACCCAGATTATCACAAACAAACCATACATAGCCTAACTGAATCTAACGCGCCGAGACCACTATTACTGTCTCCACATCGACGAGCTGATTATAGTAGGCAACGTAGGGCGCGGAAATCCACGCAATAGCAGAGTATATCATAGAAGTCAAAGCTCCCCTGTCCTAACCAAGCCATACGTATCATAACCGAACGTAACCTGACGCAAGCTGACGTGCCGAGAGCTCTATTGCAGACCTCCCCGGAGACAAGCAGAACATACTAGAGCACTGTAGCTGAAATCCACCGAGTAGCAGTGTATAGCGCAGAAGTCAAAATACTCCTGTCCGAACCTAAGCAAACGTAACATAACCAAACGTAGCCTGACTCAACTTATCATGCCGAGACTCCAATTGCAGGCCAAGCATAGACAACCGTAATACAACCAATCGTAACATAACACAACCTAACGTGGCGCGACCACAATTTCTGTCATCCCCAGAGCCTTGCAGACATTATTAGCAGATGGTAGATCGCAGAAATAAATAGAATTGCAGTGTATATCGGAAAAGTCTTAGCTACTCGTGCCTATCCCAAACCAAAGGAACATAGCCAAGCATAGCCTAACCCAACATAGCGTGACACGATCACTATTTCTGGGCTACCCACGGCCAAGCAGAATGTAGTAGAGCACAGTAGAGCGTAGAAACCCACCGAAAATCAGTGTGTGCCACGAAAGTCATATCTATCCAGACCTAACCCAAACCAACGTAACGTACCCAAATATAGCCAAACTCAAAATAACGGCCCGAGACCGCTATTACTGGCCTCCCCAGCATCGAGGAGAGTATAGTGTAGCAACGTGGGGCGTAGGTATCTACCGAATGTCCGTGTACACACAAAAACGAAGGCTATCTTATTCTAACCTCTCTAAGGGTAATAGAACCAACCGCACCCTAACTAAACCTACATAGCCGAGTCCACCATTGCTGGCATCCCCATCGCCAAGCAGGAGATATTAGAGGAGCGTAAAGCGCTGAAGTCTATAGAATGGCAATGTTATGTAGAAAAGTCAAAGCTATCCGAATCTAACCCAGACTAGCCTAACCTAACCAAGCGTAACCTAACTGAACCTCTCTTCCCGAGACTATCATTGAAAGCGTCCCTAGAGCCATGCAGAATATGCTAGAAACAGCAGAGCGCTGTAATCCACCGAAATGCAGTGTACAGCACCAGAG
>NW_016928631.1:0-289 GCF_001483705.2 Eufriesea mexicana
CTTTGACTTTTGTGCTATACACTGCTACACGGTGGATGCCTGCGATCTACATTTCTCCACTTTTCCCCGCCCTACCCTTGGGAGTCCACCAATAGTAGCTGTGGCACGTTGTGTTCAGTAAGTTTACGCTTGCTTACGTTACGATTGGTTAGGCTAGGAGGGAATAGCTTTGAGTTTTGTGCTGAACACTGCCTTTCTGTGTGCTTCTCTGGCCTACTGTTCTCTAATATGCTCTGCATGGCTCGGGGATGGCCAGCACCTGTAGCCTCGTCACGCTAGGTTGAGGTAT
>NW_016928631.1:356-598 GCF_001483705.2 Eufriesea mexicana
TGGACCCATGCGCTATACTGTGCTCTAGTAGGCTCGGCTCGGATCTTGGGAGGCCAGTAATAGTGGTCTCGGAACGTTAGTTTGTGTTATGTTCCGTTTGGTTCGACTACGTTAGCTCCCTTTAAGTTTGGTGGCTTCGCCTTTTTCGCTATAAGCTGCGATTCAATGGATTTCTGCGGCCTACTCTCCTCTCATACGCCGTTCTTTGCTCTCTGTTGGCCTCAACTTGTGACCAGGGCACG
>NW_016928632.1:0-467 GCF_001483705.2 Eufriesea mexicana
AATTCTATTTTATAGATATTTTCGACTAATATCGTGGTGAGCTTCCTTTCTTGCATAAATAAGGAGGAAGGATTCTATTTGCGAGGCATACCCATTGCAATGCTATAGAACCTTGCTCGAAAAATCTACTTCATTGACATTTTCGACGAATATCGGTGTGCGCTAACTTTCTTGCAGAAATAAGGAGGATAGATCCTATTGGCGTGCTTTAGCTATTGCAATGCTATAGAATCTGGCTCGAACATTCAATTTCATTGGCATTTTCGACTAATACCGTGGTGAGCTAACTTTCTTGCATAAATGAAGAGGTAAGATTCTATTGGCATGCTTCAGCCATTGCAATTCCACAGAATCTGTCTGGAAAATTCAATTTTATTAACATTTTCGAGTAATATCGTGGTGAACTAACTTTCTTGAATAAACAAGGAGGAAAGATACTATTGGAGTGCTATAACCATTGCAATGCT
>NW_016928633.1:0-969 GCF_001483705.2 Eufriesea mexicana
GCATTGCAAAACCTATAGCACGCCAAAACAATCTCTCCTGCTTATTTATGCGAGAAAGCTAACACACCACGACATTAGCCTAAAATGTCAATAAAATTGAATTTTCAATACACATTCTATAGCATTGCGAAGGCTATAGCAAGCCAATAGAATCATTCATCCTTTTTTATGCGGAAATGTCAACTCACCACGATATCAGCCGAAAATGTCATTAAATTTGAATTTTTCAACCACACTCAATATCATTGCAATGTCTACAGCACGCCAATAAAATCCACCCTGCTTATTTATGCAAGAAAGGTAGCTCACCACGATAATAGACGAACCACGATGTAAGTCGAAAATGTCAGTAAAATTGAATTTTCCGGCCAGATTCTATAGCATTGCGAAGGCTATAGCAAGCCAGTAGAATCATTCATCCTTATTTATGCCAGAAAGTTAGCTCAAAAAGATATTAGTCGAAAATGTCAAAAAAATTGAACTTTCCAGCCAGATTCTACAGCATTGCAATGGTTTTAGCTTGCCAATATAATCTTCCCTCCTTGTTTATGCAAGAAAGTTAGCTCACTACGATATTAGTATTTCTTTCCACCTTGTTTATGGAAGAAAGTTAGCTTTCCACGATATTAGTCAAAAATGTCAATAAAAATTAATTTTCCAGCCAGATTCTACGACATTGCAATCTCAATAGCACCCCAAAAGGAACTTTCCTCCTTACTTATGCAAGGAAGATGTCTCACCACGACATTAGCCGAAAATGACAAAAAAAATTGAATTTTCCAGGACGATTCTATAGCATTGCAATGTCTATAGCACCCCAGAAGAATCTCTCCTCCTTATTTATGCAAGAAAGTTAACTCACTACGATATTAGCCGAAAATGTGATTATAATTGAATCTTCCATACAGATTCTATAGCATTGCAAAGCCTATTGGCACGCCAATTGTATCTTTCCTCCTTACCTATGCA
>NW_016928634.1:0-791 GCF_001483705.2 Eufriesea mexicana
CTGCTATTCGGTGCATTTCTTCGCACTAGCGTGCTCAAGTATGTTCTGCTTGGCTTTGGGCAGACCGTCAATATTGCTCTCGGCACGATAGGTTGTGTTATGTTACGTTTGGTTATGTTAGGATAGGGTAACTATGACTATTGTGGTATACACTGCTATTCGGAGTCTGCTCGAATCTGAGTTGACGACCAATAGCGGTCGTGGCACGATATGTCGTGTTAGGTTACGTTTGGTTATGTTATGTTAGGTTACGTTTGGATAGGATGGGTTAGACTTTTGTGTTCTACACTGATATGCGGTGGATTTCTACGTTCTACAGTGCTCTAGTATGATCTATAAGTCTCTGGGGTGACAGCAATAGCGCGCTCGGCGCGACAGTTTGAGATAGGGTGCGTTTGAATATGTTATGTGTGCTCGCGTTTGGTTTGGATAGCTTCGACTTTTCAACTATACACAGCGGTGTTATAGATTCCTTCGCTCTGCTCTCCTCTATTATGCTCTGCTTCGCACTGTGGAGGCCAGCACCACTGGTCGCAGCACCTTAGCTTTGGATCAGTTAAGTTTAGTTATGTTAGGTTTGTGTGGGTTTGGTAATGATAGCTTTGATATATGTGCTCAACACTGATATCCTATGGACTCCTGTGCTCTAGTATGCTCTATCATATTCTTCCCCTCTCTGGGGAAGCCAGCAATTGCGTTCGCGGCACGTTAGGTTTAGTTATTCTACGTTCGGATGGGTCGGGTTTTGCCTGGTTTGGTTAGGATGACTCTGACAATTGTACTTTACATTG
>NW_016928635.1:0-571 GCF_001483705.2 Eufriesea mexicana
CAATGCTATAGAATCTGTCTGGAAAATACAATTTTATTGACATTTTCGACTAATATCGTTGTGGGCTTACTTTCGTGCATAAATAAGAAGGAAAGATAGTAGTGGCGTGCTGTAGCCATTGCAATGCTATAGAGTCTGGCTGGAAAATACTATTGTATTGACATTTTCGACTAATATCGTTGTGGGCTTACTTTCGTGCATAAATAAGAAGGAAAGATAGTAGTGGCGTGCTGTAGCCATTGCAATGCTATAGAGTCTGGCTGGAAAATACTATTGTATTGACATTTTCGACTAATATCGTTGTGGGCTTACTTTCGTGCATAAATAAGAAGGAAAGATAGTAGTGGCGTGCTGTAGCCATTGCAATGCTATAGAGTCTGGCTGGAAAATACTATTGTATTGACATTTTCGACTAATATCGTGGTGACACAGCTTTGTTGGATATATAAGGAGGAAATATTCTACTGGCGTGCTATATCCATTGTAATGTTATAGAATCTGTGTGGATAATTGAATTTTATTGACATTTTCGTCTAATATCGTGGTGGGCTAACTTTCTTGCATATATAAG
>NW_016928636.1:0-8865 GCF_001483705.2 Eufriesea mexicana
CTATAGCATTGCAATGACTATAGCACGCCAATGGAATCTTTTCTCCCTATTAATGTAAAAAAGATATCTCACCACGATATTATATGAAAATGTTAATAAAATTCTATTTTCCGACCAGATTATAAATCATTGCAATGGCTATTGCACGCCAATAGGATATTTCCTCCTTATTTATGCAAGAAAGTTCGCTTACGACCATATTATTCGAAAATGTATATAGAATTGGATCTTCCATCCAGATTCTAAAGCATTGCAACGGCTATAGCACGCCAATAGTGTCTTTCCCCTTTATTTATGCAAGAAAGTTAGCTCACCACGATAATAGTCGGAAATGTCAATAAAATTTAATTTTCCAGCAAGATTCTATAGCATTGCGATGCCTATAGGACGCCAATAGAATATTTCTTCCTTATTTATGCAAGAAAACTAGCTCACCACGATGTGAGTCGAAAATGTCAATAAAATTTAATGTTCCATCAAGATTCTATACCATTGCAATGGCTATAGCGCGCCAATAGTATCTTCCCTCCTTATTTATGCTAGAGAGATAGCTCACCACGAAAGCAGAAGAAAATGTTAATCAAATTGGATTTTCCAGCCAGATTCTATAGCATTGCAATGGCAATAGCACGCCAATAGTATTCTTCCTCCTTGTTTATGCTAGAAAGTTAGCTCACAACAATATTAGTCGAAAATGTCAATAGAATTTAATGTTCCAGCCGGATTCTATAGCATTGCTACGGCTATAGCACGCCAATAGAATCTTTCCTCCTTATTTATGCAAGAAAGTAAGCTCACCGCGACAATAGGCGTATATGTGAATAAAATTGATATTTCCAGACATATTCTATAGCATTGCAATGGCTATAGCACGCCCATAGATTCTTTCCTCCTTATTAATGCAAGAAAGTTATCTCACCACGATATTAGTCGAGAATGTCAACAAAATTTAATTTTGCAGCATGATTCAATAGCACTGCAATGACTATAGCACGCCAATGGAATCTTTTCTCCCTATTTATGTAGAAAAGGTATCTCACCACAATATTAGAAGAAAATGTTAATAAAATTGGATTTTCCGTCCAGATTATACATCATTGCAATGGCTATTGCACGCCAATAGGATATATACTTCTTATTTCTGCAAGAAAGTTCGCTTACCACGATATTATTCGAAAATGTAAATAGAATTGGAACTTCCAGTCAGATTCTGTTGCACTACAATGGCCATCGCACGCCAATAGAATCTTTCCTCCATGCTTATGCAAGAAAGTTAGGTCACCACGATAATAGATCACAATGTCAATAAAATTGAATCTTCCTGCCAGATTCAATAGCATTGCAACTGCTAGAGCACGCCAATATTATCTTTCCTCCTTATTTATGCAAGAAGGTTAGATCACCCCGATATTAGTCGACACTGTATATATAAATTCATTTTCCTGACAGATTCTATAGCACTGCAGTGGCTATAGCACGCCAGTAGAATCTTCTCATCCTTATTTAAGCTAGAAAGATAGCTCACCACGAAATTGGATGAAAATGATAATAAAACTGGATTTTCCAGCATGATTCTATAGCATTGCTATGGCTATAGCACGCCAATGGAATTTTTCCTCCTTATTTACGCAAGAAAGATAGCTCAACACGGCGTTAGTCGTAAATGTGATTAAAATTGAAACTTCCATCCAGATTCTAAAGCATTGCAACGGCTATAGCACGCCAATAGTGTCTTTCCCCTTTATTTATGCAAGAAAGTTAGCTCACCACGATAATAGTCGGAAATGTCAATAAAATTTAATTTTCCAGCATCAGCCAGATTCTTTTGCACTGCAGTAGCTATAACACGCCAATTGTGTCTTACCTCCATACTTATGCAAGAAAGTTAGCTCACCACGATATTAGGAAACAATGTCAATAAAATAGAATATTCCAGCCATATTCCATTGCATTCCAATGGCTATAGCACGCCAGTAGAACCTTTCCACCTTATTAATGCAATAAAGTTGGCTCACCACGATATTATTTGAAAATGTCAATAAAATTAAATTTTCCATGCAGATTCTACAGCATTGCGACGGCAATTGCATGCCAATAGTGTCTTTCCACCTTATTTATGCAAGAAACTTAGCTCACCACGTTATTATTTGAAAATATCAATAAAATTGAATTTTCCATGCAGATTCTATAGCATTGCGGCGGCAATTGCACGCTAATAGGATCTTTGCTCCTTATTTAAGCAAGAAGGTCAGCTCAAAATGATATTGTCCGAAAATGTCAGTAAAATTGTACTTTCCAGCCAGATTTTGAAGCATTGCAATGGCAATAGCACGCCAATAGTATTCTTCCTCCTTTTTTTATGAAAGAAAGCTAGCTCACCCCGATATTAGTCGAAAATGTCAATAAAATTGAATTTTCCATTCAGATTCTATAGCACTGCAACTGCTATAGCACGCCAATATTATCTTTCCTCCTTATTTATGCAAGAAGGTTAGATCACCCCGATATTAGTCGAAAATGTAAATAAAATTTTATTTTCCAGTCAGAATCAATATCATTCCAATGGCTATAGCACGCCAATTGAGTCTTACCTCCATACTTGTGCAAGAAAGATAGCTCACCACGATATTAGATAACAATGTCAATAAAATTGAATCTTACAGCCAGATTCTGTAGCATTGCAACGGCTATATCACGCCAATAGTATTCTTCCTCCATGTTTATGCTAGAAAGGTCGCTCACAACAATATTAGTCGAAAATGTCAATAAAAATGAATGCTCCAGACAGGTTCTATAGCATTACAACGGCTATCGCATGTCAGTAGGATCTTTCCTCCTTATCTATGCAAGATAGGCAGCTCACCACGATATCAGTCGAAAATGTCAATAAAAATGAATGCTCCAGACAGGTTCTATAGCATTACAACGGCTATCGCATGTCAGTAGGATCTTTCCTCCTTATCTATGCAAGATAGGCAGCTCACCACGATATCAGTCGAAAATGTCAATACAATTTAATTTTCCAGCGTGATTCTATAGCATTTTAATGGCAATAGCACGCCAGTAGAATCTTTGCTCCTTATTTAAGCAAGAAGGTCAGCACAAAACGATATTGTCCGAGAATGTCAGTAAAATTGAACTTTCCAGCCAGATTCTATAGCATTGCAATGGCAATAGCACGCCAATAGTATTCTTCCTCCTTGTTTATGTAAGAAAGTCAGCTCACAACAGTGTTAGTCGAAAATGGCAATATAATTGAATTTTCCATCCAGATTCTATAGCACTGCAACGGGCATAGCACGCAAATAGAATCTTTCCTCCTTATTTACGCAACAAAGTTAGCTCACCACAATCTTAGAAGAAAATGTTAATAAAATTGGACTTCCCAGATATGCTCTATAGCATTGCAGTGGCTATAGCACGCCAACAGAATCCCTCCTCCTTATTTATGCAAGAAAGATAGCTCAGCACGATATTAGTCGAAAATGTCAATAAAGTCATATTTTTCTGCCTGATTCTGTAGCACTGCAGTGGATATAGCACGACAATGGAATTTTTCCTCCTTATTTACGCAAGAAAGATAGCTCACCAGACATTAGTCGATAATGTGAATAAAATTGAATCTTCTAGACAGATTATACATCATTGCAATGGCTATTGCACGCCAATAGGATATTTCCTCCTTATTTATGCAAGAAAGTTCGCTTACCACGATATTATTCGAAAATGTATATAGAATTGGATCTTCCATCCAGATTCTATTTCACTACAATGGCCATAGCACGCCAATGGAATCTTTCCTCCTTATATACGCAAGAAAGTTAGCTCACCACGACAATAGACGTATATGTGAATAAAATTGAAATTTCCAGATAGATTCTATAGCATTGCAATGGCTATAGCACGCCAATAGAATCTTTCCTCCTTATTTATGCAAGAAAGTAAGCTCACCGCGAAAATAGTCGTATATGTGAATAAAATTGAAATTTCCAGACATATTCTATAGCATTGTAATGCCTATAGCACGCCCATAGAATCTTTCCTCCTTACTAATGCAAGAAAGTTAGCTCACCACGATATTAGTCGAGAATGTCAATAAAATTTAATTTTGCAGCATGGTTCTATAGCACCGCAATGACTATAGCACACCAATGGAATCTTTTCTCAATATTTATGTAGAAAAGGTATCTCACCACATTATCAGAAGAAAATGTTAATAAAATTGGATTTTCCATCCAGATTATACATCATTGCAATGGCTATTGCACGCCAATAGGATATTTACTTCTTATTTATGCAAGAAAGTTCGCCTACCACGATATTATTCGAAAATGTAAATAGAATTGGAACTTCCAGTCAGATTCTCTTTCACTAAAATGGCCATAGCACGCCAATAGAATCTTTCCTCCATGCTTATGCAAGAAAGTTAGGTCACCACGATAATAGATCACAATGTCAATAAAATTGAATCTTCCAGCCAGATTCTATAGCATTGCAACTGCTATAGCACGCCAATATTATCTTTCCTCCTTATTTATGCAAGAAGGTTACCACACTACGATATTAGTCGAAATTGGTATTGAAATTGAATTTTCGAGCCAGATTCTATACTATATCATTCCAATGGCTATAGCACGCCAATTGAGTCTTACCTCCATACTTATGCAAGAAAGATAGCTCACCACGATATTAGATCACAATGTCAATAAAATTGAATCTTACAGCCAGATTCTGTAGCATTGCAACGGCTATATCACGCCAATAGTATTCTTCCTCCTTGTTTATGCTAGAAAGATCGCTCACAACAATATTAGTCGAAAATGTCAATAAAATTGAATTATCCATGCAGATTCTATAGCAATACAACGGGTATAGCACGCCAATAGAATATTTCCCACTTATTTATGCAAGGAGCCATGCTCGCCACAATATTATCCGAAAATGTCAATAAAAATGAATGCTCCAGACAGGTTCTATAGCATTACAGCGGCTATCGCACGTCAGTAGGATCTTTCCTCCTTATCTATGCAAGATAGGCAGCTCACCACGATATCAGTCGAAAATGTCAATACAATTTAATTTTCCAGCGTGATTCTATAGCATTTTAATGGCAATAGCACGCCAGTAGAATCTTTGCTCCTTATTTAAGCAAGAAGGTCAGCACAAAACGATATTGTCCGAGAATGTCAGTAAAATTGAACTTTCCAGCCAGATTCTATTGCATTGCAATGGCAATAGCACGCCAATAGTATTCTTCCTCCTTGTTTATGTAAGAAAGACAGCTCACAACAGTATTCGTCGAAAATGTCAATATAATTGAATTTTCCATCCAGATTCTATAGCACTGCAACGGGCATAGCACGCAAATAGAATCTTTCCTCCTTATTTACGCAACAAAGTTAGCTCACCACAATCTTAGAAGAAAATGTTAATAAAATTGGACTTCCCAGATATGCTCTATAGCATTGCAGTGGCTATAGCACGCCAACAGAATCCCTCCTCCTTATTTATGCAAGAAAGATAGCTCAGCACGATATTAGTCGAAAATGTCAATAAAGTCATATTTTTCAGCCCGATTCTGTAGCACTGCAGTGGATATAGCACGACAATGGAATCTATCCTCCTTATTTACGCAAGAAAGATAGCTCACCACGAAATTGGAAGAAAATGTTAATAAAGCTGGATTCTCCAGCCTGATTCCATAGCATTGCAATGGCTACAGCACGCCAATGGAATTTTTCCTCCTTATTTACGCAACAAAGTTAGCTCACCACCATCTTAGAAGAAAATGTTAATCAAATTGGATAGCACTGCAGTGGATATAGCACGACAATGGAATCTATCCTCCTATTGCAATGGCAATAGCACGCCAATAGTATTCTTCCTCCCTGTTTATGTAAGAAAGTCAGCTCACAACAGTGTTAGTCGAAAATGGCAATATAATTGAATTTTACATCAAGATTCTATAGCACTGCAACGGGCATAGCACGCAAATAGAATCTTTCCTCCTTATATACGCAAGAAAGTTAGCTCACCACCATCTTAGAAGAAAATGTTAATCAAATTGGATAGCACTGCAGTGGATATAGCACGACAATGGAATCTATCCTCCTATTGCAATGGCAATAGCACGCCAATAGTATTCTTCCTCCCTGTTTATGTAAGAAAGTCAGCTCACAACAGTGTTAGTCGAAAATGGCAATATAATTGAATTTTACATCAAGATTCTATAGCACTGCAACGGGCATAGCACGCAAATAGAATCTTTCCTCCTTATATACGCAAGAAAGTTAGCTCACCACCATCTTAGAAGAAAATGTTAATCAAATTGGATAGCACTGCAGTGGATATAGCACGACAATGGAATCTATCCTCCTATTGCAATGGCAATAGCACGCCAATAGTATTCTTCCTCCCTGTTTATGTAAGAAAGTCAGCTCACAACAGTGTTAGTCGAAAATGGCAATATAATTGAATTTTACATCAAGATTCTATAGCACTGCAACGGGCATAGCACGCAAATAGAATCTTTCCTCCTTATATACGCAAGAAAGTTAGCTCACCACCATCTTAGAAGAAAATGTTAATCAAATTGGATAGCACTGCAGTGGATATAGCACGACAATGGAATCTATCCTCCTATTGCAATGGCAATAGCACGCCAATAGTATTCTTCCTCCCTGTTTATGTAAGAAAGTCAGCTCACAACAGTGTTAGTCGAAAATGGCAATATAATTGAATTTTACATCAAGATTCTATAGCACTGCAACGGGCATAGCACGCAAATAGAATCTTTCCTCCTTATATACGCAAGAAAGTTAGCTCACCACCATCTTAGAAGAAAATGTTAATCAAATTGGATAGCACTGCAGTGGATATAGCACGACAATGGAATCTATCCTCCTATTGCAATGGCAATAGCACGCCAATAGTATTCTTCCTCCCTGTTTATGTAAGAAAGTCAGCTCACAACAGTGTTAGTCGAAAATGGCAATATAATTGAATTTTACATCAAGATTCTATAGCACTGCAACGGGCATAGCACGCAAATAGAATCTTTCCTCCTTATATACGCAAGAAAGTTAGCTCACCACCATCTTAGAAGAAAATGTTAATCAAATTGGATAGCACTGCAGTGGATATAGCACGACAATGGAATCTATCCTCCTATTGCAATGGCAATAGCACGCCAATAGTATTCTTCCTCCCTGTTTATGTAAGAAAGTCAGCTCACAACAGTGTTAGTCGAAAATGGCAATATAATTGAATTTTACATCAAGATTCTATAGCACTGCAACGGGCATAGCACGCAAATAGAATCTTTCCTCCTTATATACGCAAGAAAGTTAGCTCACCACCATCTTAGAAGAAAATGTTAATCAAATTGGATAGCACTGCAGTGGATATAGCACGACAATGGAATCTATCCTCCTATTGCAATGGCAATAGCACGCCAATAGTATTCTTCCTCCCTGTTTATGTAAGAAAGTCAGCTCACAACAGTGTTAGTCGAAAATGGCAATATAATTGAATTTTACATCAAGATTCTATAGCACTGCAACGGGCATAGCACGCAAATAGAATCTTTCCTCCTTATTTACGCAACAAAGTTAGCTCACCACAATCTTAGAAGAAAATGTTAATAAAATTGGACTTCCCAGATATGCTCTATAGCATTGCAGTGGCTATAGCACGCCAACAGAATCCCTCCTCCTTATTTATGCAAGAAAGATAGCTCAGCACGATATTAGTCGGAAATGTCAATAAAGTCATATTTTTCAGCCCGATTCTGTAGCACTGCAGTGGATATAGCACGACAATGGAATCTATCCTCCTTATTTACGCAAGAAAGATAGCTCACCACGAAATTGGAAGAAAATGTTAATAAAGCTGGATTCTCCAGCCTGATTCCATAGCATTGCAATGGCTACAGCACGCCAATGGAATTTTTCCTCCTTATTTACGCAAGAAAGATAGCTCAACACGGCGTTAGTCGTAAATGTGATTAAAATTGAAACATCCAGCCAGATTCTATAGCATCGCAACGGCTATAGCACGCCAATAGAATCTTTCCTCCTTTTTTTATGAAAGAAAGCTAGCTCACCCCGATATTAGTCGGAAAAGTCAATAAAATTAAATGTTCCAGCAAGATTCTATAACATTGCTATGTCTATAGCACCCCAGTAGAATCTTTCCTCCATGGCAATGCAGGAAAGTTAAATCACCACGATATTAGATCACAATGTCAATAAAATTGAATCTTCCAGACAGATCCTATGGCATTGCAAGGACTAGAGCACGCCAATAGAACCTTTCCTCCTTATTTATGCAGGAAAGTTCGCTTACCACTACATTATTCGAAAATGTTAATAGAATTGTATTTTCCAGCCAGATTCTTTAGCATTGCAACGGCTATAGCACGCTAATAGTATTCTTAGTCCTTCTTTATGCTAGAAAATTAGCTCACAACAATATTAGTCGAAAATGTCAATAAAATTGAATTTTCCATCCAGATTCTATAGCACTGCAACGGGCATAGCACGCAAATAGAATGTCTCCTCCTTACTTGTGCGAGAAAGTTCGCTTACCACGATATTATTCGAAAATGTAAATAGAATTGGATCTTCCATCCAGTTTCAATTGCACTACAATGGCCATAGTACGCCCATGAAATTTTTCCTCCTCACTGACGCATGAAAGTTAGCTCACCACGACATTAGTCGAAAATGTCAATAAAATTGAATTTTCCATCCAGGTTCTATAGCACTGCAACGGGTACAGCACACAAATAGAATCTTTCTTCCTTATTTATGCAACAAGGATAGCTCACCACGATCTTAGAAGAAAATGTTAATAAAACTGGAC
>NW_016928636.1:9042-11322 GCF_001483705.2 Eufriesea mexicana
TTCCTCCTTATTTATGCAAGAAAGATAGCTCTCCACGATATTATTCGAAAATGTCAATGAAATTGAGTTTCCCAGCCAGATTCTATTGCACCGCAATGGCCATAGCACGCCAATAGAATATTTCCCTCTTATTTATGCAAGGAGCCTAGCTCGCCACAATATTATCCGAAAATGTCAATAAAAATGAATGCTCCAGGCAGGTTCTGTAGCATTACAACGGCTATTGCACGTCAATAGAATCTTTCCTCCTTAATTATGCAAGATAGGTAGCTCACCACGATATTAGTCGAAAATGTCAATACAATTTAATTATCCAGCATGATTCTATAGCATTGCATTGGCTATACCGCGCCAGTAGTATCTTCCCTCCATATTTATGCTGGAGAGTTAGCTCACCACGAAATCGGAAGAAAATGTTAATCAAATTGGACTTTCCAGCCAGATTCTATAGCATTGCTATGGCTATAGAACGCCAATAGTATCTTTCCTCAATGCTTATGCAGGAAAGGGAGATCACCACGATATTAGATCACAATATCAATGAAATTGAATCTTCCACCCAGATTCTGTAGCATTGCAACGGCTATAGCCCGCCAATAGAATCTTTCCTCCTTATTTATGAAAGAAAGTTAGCTCACCCAGATATTAGACGAAACTGTCTATATAATTATATTTCCCTGCCAGATACTATGGCACTGCAACGGCTATAGCACGCCAACTGAATTTTTCCTCCTTATTTAAGCAAGAAGGTCAGCTCAAAACGATATTGTCCGAAAATGTCAGTAAAATTGAACTTTCCAGACAGATTCTATAGAATTGCAGTGGCTATAGCACGCCAACAGAATCCCTCCTCCTTACTTATGTAAGAAAGTTAGCTCACCGCGATATTAGTCGGTGATGTGAATAAAATTGAATCTCCTAGACAGATTCTATAGCATTGAAATGGCTATAGCATGCCAATAGGGTCTTTCCTCCATATTTACGCAGGAAAGTTAGCTCACCAATGGCTATAGCGCGTCAATAGTATCTTCCCTCCATATTTATGCTAGAGAGTTATCTCACCACGAAATCGGAAGAAAATGTTAATCAAATTGGATTTTCCAGCCAGATTCTGTTGCACTGCAGTGGCTAAAGCAGGCCAATGGGATTTTTGCTCCTGATTTCCGCATGAAAGTAAGCTCACCACGACAATAGTCGTTTATGTGAATAAAATAGTAATTTCCAGACAGATTCTATAGCATTGAGATGTCTATAGCACGCCAATAGCATCTTTCCTCCTTATTTATGCAAGAAAGAGAGCTCTCCACGATATTATTCGAAAATGTCAATAAAATTGAGGTTCCCAGCCAGATTCTATTGCACCGCAATGCCCAAAGCAAGCCAATAGAATATTTCCTTCTTATTTATGCTAGAAGCCTAGCTCGCCACAATATTATCCGAAAATGTCAATAAAAATGAATGCCCCAGGCAGGTTCTATAGCATTACAACGGCTATAGCACGTCAATAAAATCTTTCCTCCTTCTTTATACAAGATAGGTAGCTCACCACGATATTAGACGAAAATGTCAATACAATTTAATTTTACAGCATGATTCTATAGCATTGAAATTGCTATAGCACGCCAATAGAATCTTTGCCCCTTATTTACGCAAGAAAACTAGCTCACCACAATATTAGTCGAAAATGTCAATAAAATTTAATGTTCCATCAAGATTCCATACCATTGCAATGGCTATAGCGCGCCAATAGTGTCTTCCCTCCATATTTATGCTAGAGAGTTATCTCACCACGAAATCGGAAGAAAATGTTAATCAAATTGGATTTTCCAGCCAGATTCTATAGTATTGCTATGGCTATAGCACGCCAGTAGAGTGTTTCCTCCTTATATATGCAAGAAAGTTAGCTCACGCCGATATTAGCCGAAAATGTAAATAAAATTTTATTTTCCAGTCGGATTCTGTATCATTCCAATGGCTATAGCGCGCCGATTGAGTCCTACCTCCTTTCTTATGCAGGAAAGTTAGCTCACCACGAAATTGGAAGAAAATGTTAATTAAATTGGATTTTCCAGCCAGATTCTATAGCACTGCAGTGGCTATAGCACGCCAATGGAAACTTTCCTCCTTATTTACGCAAGAAAAGTAGCTCACCCCGATATTGGATGACAATGTCAATAAAATTGCATGTTCCAACCAGATTCTGTAGCATTGCAACGGCTATAGCACGCCAATAGTATCTTTCCTCCTTATTAAGGAAAGAAAGTTAGCTCACCCCGATAT
>NW_016928636.1:14932-16736 GCF_001483705.2 Eufriesea mexicana
CATTGAAATGGATATAGCACGCCAATAGAGTCTTTCCTCCCTATTTATGCAAGAAAGTTAGCTCACCCCGATATTAGTCGAACTTCTCAATATAATTATATTTTCCAGCCAGATTCTGTTGCACTGCAGTGGCTATAGCACGCCAATGGGATTTTTGCTCCTGATTTCCGCAAGAAAGTAAGCTCACCACGACAATAGTCGTCTATGCGAATAAAATAGAAATTTCCAGACAGATTCTATAGCATTGCAATGGCTATAGCTCGCCAATAGTATCTTTCCTCCTTGTTTATGCAAGATAGTTAGCTCACAACAATAATAGTCGAAAATGTCAATAAAATTGAATTTTCCATCCAGGTTCTATTGCACTGCAACGGGCATAGCACGCAAATAGAATCTTTCATCCTTATTTATGCAACAAAGATAGCACACCACGATCTTAGAAGAAAATGTTAATAAAACTGGACTTCCCAGACAGACTCTATAGCATTGCAGTGGCTATAGCACGCCAATAGAATCTTCCCCTCCTCATTTAAGCTAGGAAGGTAGCTCAACACGAAATTGGAAGAAAATGTTAATAAAATTGGATTTTCCAGCCTGATTCTGTAGCATTGCTATGGCTATAGCAGGCCAATAGAATTGTTCCTCCTTATTTACGCAAGAAAGTTAGCTCAACAAGGCGTTAGTCGTAAATGTGATTAAAATTGAAACGTCCAGCCAGATTCTATAGCATTGAAATGGATATAGCACGCCAATAGTGTCTTTCCTCCCTATTTATGCAAGAAAGTTAGCTCACCCCGATATTAGTCGAACTTGTCAATATAATTATATTTTCCAGCCAGATTCTGTTGCCCTGCAGTGGCTATAGCAAGCCAATGGAATTTTTCCTTCATATTTACGCAAGAAAGTAAGCTCACCACGACAATTGTCGAAAATGTCAACAAAATTAAATGTTCCATCAAGATTCTATACCATTGCAATGGCTATAGCGCGCCAATAGTACCTTCCCTCCATATTTATGCAAGAAAGTTAGCTCCCCACGAAATTGGAAGAAAATGTTAATAAAATTGGATTTTCCAGCCAGATTCTATAGCACTGCAGTGGCTATAGCACGCCAATGGCATCTTTACTGCCTATTTATGCAAGAAGGTTAGATAACCCCGATATTAGTCGAAACTATCTATATAATTATATTTTCCAGCCCGATTCTGTTGCACTGCAGTGGCTATAGCACGCCAATGGAACCTTTCCTCCTTATTTACGCAAGAAAGTTAGCTCACCACGACAAGAGGCGTATATGTGAATAAAATTGAATTTTCCAGACATATTCTATAGCATTGCAATGGCTATAGCACGCCCGTAGAATCTTTCCTCCTTATTAATGCAAGGAAGTTAGCTCACCACGACAAGAGGCGTATATGTGAATAAAATTGAATTTTCCAGACATATTCTATAGCATTGCAATGGCTATAGCACGCCCGTAGAATCTTTCCTCCTTATTAATGCAAGGAAGTTAGCTCACCACGATATCAGTCGAGAATGTCAGTAAAATTGAAATTTCCAGACAGATTCTATAGCATTGCAAAGGCTATAGCACGCCAATAGAACCTTTCCTCCTTATTTATGCAAGAAAGTCAGCTCACCACGACAATAGTCGTATATGTGAATAAAATTGAAATTTCCAGACATATTCTATGGCATTGCAATGGCTATAGCACGCCCAATGAATCGTTCCTCCTTATCAATGCAAGAAAGTTAGCTCACCACGATATTAGTCGAGAATGTCAATAAAATTTAATTTTCCAGC
>NW_016928637.1:0-684 GCF_001483705.2 Eufriesea mexicana
CCTCTGGCAAGTAGATGGCTGTACTAACCATTGGATTGAAGGCGTTAGGCGATCTATTCACCAAGCTATAACAGGTTATATATTTTGAATAGACCTATTTTCTGGCATGTAAATGTCTGTTCTTGCCATTGAATTGAAGGCGTTAGCCGAAATATTCACCAAGCTATAACGGATTATAGATTTTGAATACATCTATTCTCTGGCATGAAGATGACTGCTCTTGCCATTAGATTGAAGGCGTTAGGCGATCAATTCACCAAGCTATAACATGTTATAGATTTTGAATAGACCTAACCTCTGGCAAGTAGATGGCTGTACTAGCCATTGGATTGAAGGCGTTAGGCGATCTATTCACTAAGCTACAACAGGGTATAGATTTTGTATAAACCTATTTTCTGGCAAGCAAATGCCTGCTCTTGCCATTGAATTGAAGGCGTTAGGCGATCTATTCACGAAGCTATGACGGATTATACATTCTGAACAGATCTATTCTCTGGCAAGTAGATGGCTGTACTTGCCGTTGGTTGAAGACGTTAGGCGACCTATTCTCCAAGCTGTAACAGAATATAGAGCGTGAATAGGCCCATTCTCTGGCAAGTAAATGGCTGTACTTGCCATTGAATTGAAGGCGTTAAGCGATCTATTCACCATGCTATAACATGTTATAGATTTTGAATATACCTA
>NW_016928638.1:0-544 GCF_001483705.2 Eufriesea mexicana
GTATGTATGGATGCATGTATGGATGGATGGCTGTATGGATGGTTGGAAGTGTGGATGGATTGAGGTAAGGATGGACGAATGTACGGAGGTATGGATGTATGGAATCATATATGTATGGATATATGGATGGATGGATGTATCGAATGATGGATGTACGAATGGACGTGTTTATGGATGTACGGTCGTGTTGATGAATGGATGTGAACATGGATGGGTGTGTGAATGGATAGATTTATGGATCGTCGGATGTATGGATGGGTGGATCTATGAGTGGGCAGATGTATGGATGGATGAATGTATGGAAGGGTGGATGGATGGATGGGTGTATGTATGGATGGATGGCTGTATGGATGGATGGATGTATGAATGGATTGAGGTGTGGATGCACGGATGTACGGATGTGTGGATGTATGGATGTATATATATATATATATGTATGTATGGATGTATGGACGTATGGGTGTATGGATGGAAGGATATATGGATTGACGGATGGATGGATTGATGTATGGATGTATGGATGGATATATGTATGGATCGATGG
>NW_016928639.1:0-4012 GCF_001483705.2 Eufriesea mexicana
AGAACAGCGAAGAGCGCCGAAATCCTCCGAATGGCAGTGTACAACGCAAACGTCAGAGCTGTCTTATGCTATCCTTACAAAGCGCAACATAACCAAACGTAAATAACAACGCCTAACGTGCCTAGACCACCGTTGCTGGCCTCCACATCGCCAAGCAGAACGTATTAGAGGAGAGTAGAGTGCAGAAATCAATAGACCGTGCGCGAACAGCAGAAATGTCAAAGTTAGCCAAACCGAACTCATGCTAACATAGCCTAACCAAACGAAACGCAACTATACCTAACACACCACGGCCACCATTTCAGGCCTCTCCAGGCCAAAGAAGGTGGATTGGACCCCCGCAGAGGGCAGGAATTCACCGAATATCTGTGTACAGCACGAAAGTCAAAGCTATCCTAACCAAACATAGCCTAACCTAAAATTAGCTAACGTAACCTAACACAGTCTAACGTCCCACGACCGCTATTGCTGGAATCGCGAGTTTGGAGCGGAGTTTATTAATGCATGGAAGTGCGCAGAAATCCACCCAATATCAGTGTGTGGCACAGAAGTCAATGCCATCCTATCCCGACCTAACCAAGCGTAGCATAGCCAGAAGCAATATAACTCTGTCTAACGTGACGATACCGCTACTACTGGCCTCCCTATACCTGAGTAGAATGTACAAGAGCAATACAGAGCGTGGATATCCTGCGAATGGCGCAATATAGCATAAAAGCCACAACCATCCTAACAAAACATTACATAACGTAACATAATCCTTCCAAACGTGCCGCGACCACTGTCACCGTCACCACTACAACTATCTGTTTCCCATAGGCAAGCAAAGGATATCAGAGCAATGCAGATCGCAGATATCGGCCGAATAACAGTGTATAGCACAACAGACAAAGCTACCTTAAACAAACATATCCTAACCTAGCCAAGCCAACCGTAACCAAACTGAGCCTATCGTGCCGAGACCACCCTTGCTGGCCATCCCAGATCCAAAAAGAACATACTGGAGGGCAGTAGAGCGCAGTAATCCGTCTCATTGCAGTGTCTGGCATAAATGTCAAACGTATCTTTACCTAACTTCTCCTAGCCTAGCCAAGCCGACCATAAGATAGCTGAACATAAAGTGAAGAGAATAATATTGCTGGCCTCCCCAGAGACAAGCCAGGCATATTAGACCAACGTATAACGCCGAAGTCCACCAAATAGCGGTGTATCGCATAAAAGTCAAAGCAATCGCATCCTAACCTAACCAAGCGTAACATGACCGAACGTTGTCCATCTCAACCTAACGTGCCGAGACCACTGTTTCTGGCCACACCGGAGCCAAGCAGAACGTACTAGAGCATAGTAGAGCGCAGAAGTTCACCGAAAAACGGTCTATGCCACGAAAGTCAAAGCAATCCAAACCGAACACAATATAACATAACTTCACAGAACGAAGCATAACTCAACCTGGCGTGTCGATAGCACTATTACTTTCCACCCCAAAGCCAAGCAGAGTGTACTAGAGCGCAGTAGAACGCAGAAATGCACTGAATTGCAGTGTATAGCACAAAGGTCAAAACAATCCCAACACAACCTAACCAAACCTAGCATAACCAAGCATAATTTAGCTCAACCTTGCGAGCCGCGACCACCCTTTCTGGACTCCCTGGGCGATGCAGGTCATATTAGAGGAGAGCACGTTGCAGAAATCCATATAATCGCAGTGTACAGCAGAAAAATCGAAGCCACCCGTACCTTACCCATGCTATCATATACTAACCAAACGGAACCAAACACAACCTAGCGTGCCAGCACAACCATCGGTCGTATCCCGAGAGCCGAAGAGAGTATAGTGGAGCACTGTAGAGCGGAGAAACCCGCCAAACAGCGATGTATAGCGCAAAAGTAGAAGCCACCCGACCGATCATAACCTAACCTATCCTAACCTAACCTAACACTGACTGTCGTGCCACGGCAGCTATGATAGGCAACCCCAGAGTCGAGTAGGGTATAGTGGAGCTACGAAGAGCGCGGAAGGCCACCGAATAGTAGTGTAGAGCACAAGGGTCTAAGTTACCCTGTCTTCACATAACCTATCCTAATAGTGCCAAATGTAACCAAACTCTACTTAACTAGCCGCCGCCGCTATTGCTGGCCTTCCAAGAGACTAGCAGAACGTATTAGAGGAGAGTAGAGAGCATTGGTCCATAGAATCGTAGTGTACAGCGGAAAAGTCAAAGGTAACCAAACCTAACCCTAGCTAACGTATCCCTACCTGACGTGCCAAGCTCAAACTAACTTGCCACAACCACTATTGCTGACCTCACGACTGTCGAGCAGAGTATAGTAGATCAATGTAGAGGGAAGGTTTACGCCGAATAGCAGCGTATAGCACAAAAATCACAAATAGGCTGTCCTAACCAGTCCAAACGTAATTTAACCGAATGTAACCTAACTTAACGTAATTTGGCGAGACCACAATTACTGGCCTCCCCAGAGCCAAGCAGAACATACTTGAGCACAGTAGAGCGCAGAGAGCCTCCAAATAGCAGCGTAAACCATAATAGTCGAATATGTACGAACCTAACCTGACCAAACCTAACCTAGCCAAACATAGCATAAATCAGCCTAACATGGCGAAACCACTGTTACTGCCCTGCCCAGAATAAAGCAGCACATACTTGGGCACAGTAGAGCGCAGAAATCCACCGTATTTCTGTGTACAGCGCAAAGGTCAAAGGTATCCATTCCGAACCCACACAAACCTAACCAAACCAAACGTAACATAACAGTATATAACGCGTCGCGGCCACATTTTCTGCCCTCCTCAGAGCGAAGTAGAGCATATTAGATCATAGTGGAGAGCAGAATTCCACCGAATAGCTGTATATAGCACAAAAGTCAATGCTATCCTAATCAAACGCAAACAAACGCAGCCTAACCAAACTTAACCTAACTAATCCTATCATTGCCGAGACCACTGTTGCTGGCGCCACCACTGCCAGGCAGATTTTGTTAGTGCGCAGTATAGCGCAGAAGTCGACCAAATAGCTGTATATAGCACAAAAGTCAATGCTGTCCCTTTCTAGACGGACCAAGCGTGACATTAACGGACGTATCCTAAATCAAACTATCGTGCCGAGACCACTACTGCTGGCCACCTCAGAGCCAAGCAGAGCATATAAGAGCACTGTAAAGCGCAGAAAGCTACCGAATATCTGTGTATAGCACAAAAGTCAAAGCTATTCTATCCTGACATATCCAAACGTGATATATTCAAACGTACCATAACTAAGCCTAACGTGCCGACACCACTATTGCTGGAATGCCCAGTGCCAAGCAAAATATACTAGAGCACTGCAGAGGTCAGAGAGCTACCAAATAGCAGTGTATAGCATAATAGTCAAATATGACCAATCCTAACCTAGCCAATCGCAGCACAAATCAACCTAACCTGCCGATACCACTACTGATGGCCTACTCAGAGCCAAGCGTAGCACATTAGAACACAGTAGAGCGCAGGAATCAACCGAATAGAAGCATATAGCGCAAAAGACAAAGTTATCCTGTCCTAACCTAAACAAACGTGACATATCCAAGCTAATACGATACATCAAACCGAACGTGCCTAGGTCAATAATGCTGGCCTCCCCATCGCCAAGCGGAACATATTAGTGGAGAGTAGAACGCAGAAGTCAACAGAATCGCAGTGTATATCAGAGAACTCGGAGCTAGACTAACCTGTCCCAAACATATATAACCCACCCAAACGTAGCCTAACCTAATATCATGAGCCGCGACCCCTACTGCTGGACGCCGCAGTGCCGAGCAGAATACGGTAGAGCACAGTAGAGAGCAGAAGTCACAGAACAACAGTGTACACCACGAAGGTCAAAGCTATACTAACCTAACACAAAGAAACATGGCGTAACCAACCGTAGCCTAACTTAACCTAGCGTAACGAGACCACAATTAATGGCCACCTCTGTGACGAGCAGAGTATGGTAGGGCAACGTAGACCGCAGAAATC
>NW_016928639.1:9601-11565 GCF_001483705.2 Eufriesea mexicana
CCGAGACCCCTATTGCTGGTCTCCCCAGAGCAAAGCAGAACCTATAAGAGCACAGTACGGCGCAAAAGTGCAACGAATATCAGCGTATGGCACAAAAATCAAAGCCATCCGAACCAAACCTAACATAACGAACACAAACGAGCGTAACCTAACTCAACCCAACGTGCCACGTCCGCCATTTCTGTCCTCCCCGGAGTCGACTAGAGTCTAGTTGTGTAGCGTAGAGCACAGAAATCCTCCGAAGAGCAGTGTATAGCACAAAGGTCGGAGCCGCGCGAACCAAACTTAACCTGACCTAACATAACCAAGCGTAACATAACTCAACCTGACCTGACGGGACCGCAGTTGCTGGCCTCCACACAGCCAAGCGGAATATATTAGGTTACAGTAGAGCGCGGAAATCCACTGTATAACAGTGTAGAGCGCAAAATTCAAAGCAATTCTATCCCAAACATAACAAACGTAACTTAAACGTACGCAACCCAGCTCTGCCCAACGTGACGAGACCACTACTACTGTCCACCCCCATAGCCAAGCAGAGAATATTAGATCGCAGCAGGCCGCGCAAATTCAACGAATATCAATTTACGGCACATATGTCAAAGATACCGCAACCAAACCAGACCTAAGCGAACCTAACCAAACGTAGAGTAACTAAATGTAACATGCCGATACCTCTATTGCTGGCCTCCCCGGAGCCAAACTGAACATATTAGCGTACAGTAGAGCGCAGAAATCCGTTGTATAACAGTGTAGAGCATAAAGGTCGAAGCTACTCTATCCCGGCCATAACAAACGTAACTTAACCGAATGCAACACAACTCTGCCGAACGTGTCGAAACCACTATTACTGACTTCCCCAGAGACAAGCAGAATATACAAGAGCACAGTAGAGCACACAGGTCCATAGAATATCATTGTTGAGCACATAAATCAAAGCCATCCTGACTTAACCCAACGAAACCTAACATAATGAAACGTAATTTAACTCAGCCTACCGTGCCGCGGCCAGCATTGCTGGCCTCCACAGAGCCAAGCAGCGCATAATAAGGAGGAGTAGAGCGCAGAAATCCAAAGAATCGCAGTGTACAGCAGAAAAGTCGAAGCTGACCATCCAAACCAATGCTAACATAACATAACGAAACGTATTCTATCTCAACCTAACGTGCCCAGACCGCCATTACTACTCTCCGAAGAGCCAAGCAGAACATACATGAGCACAGTAGGGTGTAGAATCCACCCAAGTGCAGTGTATAGCATAATAGTCCATGCAAACCTATCCTAACAAATCCAAACGTAATATAGCCAAACGCGACTTAACTAAACCTGACGTGCCGACACCGCAACTGCTGGCCTCCCCAGAGCCAAGCAGAATATACTAGAGCACAGCAGAGCGCATTAATCCAACGCATTGGAATGTGCAGCACAGAAGTCAAAGATATCCTAACCTAACCTGTCCTAACATTACCTAGCCGAACGTAGCCTAACTAAACATAACGAGCCGAGAATACTATTGCTGGACTCCGCAGAGTCGTGCAGATTATAGTAGTGCAATGTAGAGCGCAGAAATTCACCGAACAGCAGTGCATAGCACTAAAGTCAAAGCCATCCTAACCAAACGTGACTTACCGCAACCAAACCAAACGCAACCTAACTCAACCTATGGTACCACGACCGCCATTGCTGGCCTCCGCAGAGACGTATATGGTATAGTAACGCAACAAAGAGTGCAGAAATCCACCGAATAGCAGTGTATAGCAGAAAAGCCAAAGGTATCCTCTCCTAACCCATCCAAACGCTGCATAACCAATCGCGCCAGAACTCAGCCTATCGCGCTGTAGCCACAATTTCTGGCCTCCAAAGAGCAAAGCAGAGAATATTAGATCACAGTACAGCGCAAAAATCCACCGAACAGCAGTGTATAGCTCAAAAGTGGAAGCCATCCTATCCAAACCTAACCTAAC
>NW_016928639.1:15878-16314 GCF_001483705.2 Eufriesea mexicana
CCGACTCCACGCTGTCCTAACCTTTTCAAACGTAATATAAGCAAACGATACATAACTTAACCTAACGTGCTCGCACCATTATAGCTGGTCTCCTCAGAGACAAGCAGAGCATGTTAGGGAAGAGCATGGCACCGAAATTCAGCTTGTAGCAGTATAAAGGACAAGAGTGGAAGCTATGCACACCTAACCCAAGCCAACGTAACCTAACCAAACGTATCCCAACAAAAACTATCGTGCCGCGAGCATTATTGCTTGCTTCGCCATAAACAAGCAGAATGTGATAGAGCAGAGTAGATCACAGAAGTCCATAAAATATCAGTGTTGAGCACATATGTCCATGGTATCCTAGCCTAACCCAACCTAACCTAACTTAACCGAACGTAACATTACTCCACCTAACGTACCGCGATCGGTATTGCTGGCCTCCACAGAGCCA
>NW_016928639.1:16761-20966 GCF_001483705.2 Eufriesea mexicana
GACTTAAACCAACCGAAACTAATCGAACGTGGACTGAGAGGACCTAACGCGCCGCGGCCCCGACTGCTGGCCTTCCCAGATTCGAGCAGAGTACAGTGGAGCACAGTAGAGAGCTGAAATCCTCCGAATAACAGTGTATTCCACGAAAGCCAAATCTATCAAGAAATAACTGAAGAAGACATAACCGAACCAAACGTAGCCTAACTCAATCTAACGTGCCGGGACCACTATTACTGGCGTCTTACCTAACTAACCTAGCCAATCGTAACATAACCAAGCATAACCGAACTCATACCAATGTGCAGCCAGCACTATTGCTGGCCCCCACAGAGCCAAGGAGAACATATTAGTGGAGGGTAGAACGCAGGAATCCATAGAATCGCTGTATACATCAGAAAAGTCGTAGCTACGTACGCCTAACCCAAGCCAACAGAACCAAGCCAAACATATACTAACTAGACCTAACGTGCCGTGAACGCCATTGCTGCCTTCCACAGAGCCAAGCAGGACATACTAGAGCACAGCAGGGGATAGAAATCCACCGAAGAGCATTATACAGCAAAGAAGTTAGAGCTACCCTGACTAAGCTTTTCCCAACCCAACATAACCGTACGCAACGTGACTCAACATAACCTGCCGAGACCACTCTTGTTGGCCTTCCCAGCGCCAAGATGAAATTATTAGAGTACTTTTGCTGCGACCATTATTTCTGGCCACCTCAGTGCCAGGCGGGGCACAGTAGAGGACCCTAGTGCGCAGAAACCCATAGAACCGCAAAGTGCAGCAGATATGTCAAAGACACGCGATACTAACCCAAAATTAACATCAACCATACAAATGTAGCCATGCCCTCAAGAACCTGCCGCGACCGCAGTTGCTGGCCTCCCGAGGGTCAGGCAGGATATTGTAGAAGGCTGTAAAGCGCAGAAATCAACCGAACAACAGTGTTCAGCGCGAAAGTCAAAGCTATTCAATCCTAACATAACCACACGTAACATAAACGAATGCAACCTAACTTAACCTATCTTGCCGAGGCCACTATTTCCGGCCTGCACAGAGCCAGCACAACATATTAGAGGACAGAAGAGCGCAGAAATCACCGAATAGCATTGTAGAACACAAAAGGCTGTACCAC
Organism: Eufriesea mexicana; assembly: GCF_001483705.2. Taxonomy (NCBI): domain Eukaryota; kingdom Metazoa; phylum Arthropoda; class Insecta; order Hymenoptera; family Apidae; genus Eufriesea; species Eufriesea mexicana. The sequence continues at coordinate 17,897 of NW_016928639.1, forward strand.
ACTGACGTAACATCTCCAAACCTAGCCTAACCTAACGTAGCCTAATTAAACATAACGTGCTGCGGCCACTATTGCTGGCATCCCGAGAGCCACGTAGGGCATGTTAGAGCACAGTGGAACGTAGAAATTGAACGCATTGCCGTGTATAGCGCAACAGTCAGAGATATTCAGACCAAACCTGACCTACACTAACCTAACCAAAAGTAACATTACCGAACAAAACGTGCCGGGACATCTACTGCTGTCGTCACCAGAGGCATGCACAATATGGCAGAGCATAGTAAAGCACAGAAGTCAATAGGATGTCAGTGTTGAGCATAATCGTCGAAGCTACCGTAACAAAACTTAAACTACCCCAACGAAGGCAAGCGTGACATAACACAACCTAACGTGCCGAGACCACTATTGCTTGCATCCACAGAGCCAAGCAAGCTGTATTAGAGCACGGCAGAGCGCAGAAATCAATCGCATTGCAGTGTATAGAGCACTGGACAAAGCAACCATAAACATCCTAACCGATCGCAACATAACCAAACGTATCTGAACACAGCAGAACGCGCCGAGACCACACCCTCTGGCATCCCCAGAGTAAAGCAGAGCATATTAGGCTGGTGTAGAGCGCAGATATCCACCGAAAGTTGGTGTATAGAAAGAAAGTCAGAACTACCCTTACCAAACTTATCCTAGCCTGACCTGCCCAAACGTAACAAAACAGAACACATCGTGCCGTGACGACAATTGCTGGCCTCTCGAGAGTCGGGCAGATTACAGTAGAGCAACCTTGATCTCAGAAATCCACCGAATGACAGTTTATTGCTCAAAAGTCAAAGCAAATCTAACCTAACCCAACTAAACCTAACTAAACCTAACCTAACCAAACGTAACATTACTCTACCTAGCGTACCGAGAGCACTATACCTGGCGTCCACAGCGACAAGCATAGTGCGATAGCGCACAGAAGGGAGCAGAGGTCCATATGATAGCAGTGTGTTGTACAAAAGTCTATGATATCCTAATCAACCACAACGTAGCATAACCTAACCGAACGTAATCTAACTCAATCTATCTTCCGGCGAACACTATTGCTGGCCTCCCAAATGTCGAGCAGAGTAAAGTAGAGCAATGTAGAGCGCACAAATCCATAGAATCGCAGTGCATAGCACATTAGTCGAATCTACACTATCCTAACGTAACCAAACGTATCATTTCCGAACGTAGCTTAACACAACCTATCGTGCCGAGACCACTATTGCTTGCCTCCAAAGAGCCAAGCAGAATATACTAGAGCACAGTGGAGCGCTGGAATCCACCGAACAACAGTGTATACCACGTAAGCCAAAGATATCCGTACCTAACATAAACCAGCGTATCCTATCCAAACGTTGCATGACTCAACGATAAGTGACGAGACCGCTAATACTGGCCTCCCCATTGTCGAGCAGAGTATAGTAGAGTAACGTAGAAGGCAGAAACACCCGGACAGCACTGTATAGCACAAAAGTCAAATTTATCCTCTCCTAATCTATGCAAACGTAATATAACCAAACGAACAATAACTGAACGTAAGGTGCCGAGACCACTATTCCTGGACTCCCAAGAAGACAGCATAGTGTGGTAGAGCAATGTAGAGCGCAGAAATCCACCGAAGTATAGTGCATAGCACAAGAGTCAAAGCTACCCTGCCCTAAGCTGTCAAAACTTAATGTAACCAAACGCAGCCTAACTTACCTTGAGCGCCGTGGCCACCATTGCTGGCCGCCGCAAAGCCAAGAAGAACATACAACAGCACAGTAGATCGCAGATAGACACCAAATATCAGTGTATTGCACAAAAGTCATAAGTAATCCTAACCCAATCTTGCCTAGCATAGCCTAGTCAAACATAGCATATTTATACCTAACGAGCCGAGACCGCTATTGCTAGCCTCCACTGACTCGAGCAGAGTATAGTAGAGCTATGTAGTGCGTACAAATTCGCCATATAGCTGTGTACAGCAGAAAAGTCAGAGCTGTCCTAACCGAACCCAGACACGCCTGCCCTTGCCATGCGTAACATAACTTATCCTGAACTACAGAGACCAACATTCATGGGCTCCCCAGAGCTACGCAGAGCACATTAGAGCACAGTAGAGTCTAGAAGTCGACGGCATTGCATTGCATAGCGCAAAACTCAGAGGTACCCTGAACAGACCTAGCTTATCCTAAGCAAACGCTACATAACACAAGCAAACGTGCCGCGAACGCTGTTGCTTGTCTCCCGGAGCCAAGCATAATATACTAGAACAAAGTGGAGCGCAGTAACCTACCGCATTGCAATGTACTGCACAAGAGTCAAAGATATCCTAACCTAACCTCTGATAACTTAACCTAACCGAAAGTTGCCTAACTAAACATAACGTGCCGCGAACACTATTTCTGGAAACCCGGGAGTCGTGCAGAGTATAGTAGAGTAATATAGATCGCAGAATTCCACCGAACAGCAGTGCACAGCACAAAAGACAAAGCCACCCTCTCCTAACCTTACCAAACGTAACATAACCGAACGTACAGTAACCCAAGCTTGGGACCCAGGACCATTGTTAGCCTCACGAGAGCCAAACAGAGTATGGCAGAGCAATGTAGGGCGCTGGAATCGACAGAATCGCAGAGTATAGCTCAAAGGACAAAACTATCCCTACCAAACCTTGCCAAACCTAGCCTAACCGAACGTAATATAACTCAAACTTACCTGCCGCGTCCTCAATTCCTGGCGACGCCAAATACTAGCAGATGGTGTTAGCGCACAGTAGAACGCAGAGGTCCATAGAACAGCGGTGAGTAGCACAAAGGTCGATGACATCATAGCCTAACTCAACGTAAAGTAACCTAACCGAACGTATTCTAACTCAAGCTGACGTGCCGCGACCAACATAGCGGGCCTCCCGAGAAACGAGCAGAGTGCGGTGTGGCAATGTAGAGCGCAGAAATCCACTTAACCTCAGTGCACCGTATAATCGTAGAAACTACCCTGTCGCAACCTATCCAAACGTTATATAAGCAAACGCAACCTAATTAAACCTAACGTGCCGAGA
>NW_016928639.1:24105-48682 GCF_001483705.2 Eufriesea mexicana
GAAACTACCCTGTCGCAACCTATCCAAACGTTATATAAGCAAACGCAACCTAATTAAACCTAACGTGCCGAGAACACTTTCGCTGGCCTCCGCAGAGGCAAGCAGAAAACACTAAAGCACATTAGAGCGCAGAAAACCACAAAATAGAAGTGTACAGCAGAAAAGACATAGATACCATAGCCTTACATGTCCTAACATAACCTAATCAAAAGTAGAATAATTAACCCTAACGAGCAGAGGCATCTATTGCTGGCCCCCACAGAGCCAAGTACATCATATTAGAGAACAGCAGAACGCGGAAATCACCGATCAGCGGTGTAGAGCACAAGTGTTAAAGCTATCCTAGCCAAACATAGCCTAACCCAACCTAACCGAACGTAACCTGACCCAACATAACGTGCCGAGACCGCTATTGTTGGCATCCCAGAGCCATGATGGAAACTTCAGAGTACAGTCGATCGCAGATACCCACCTAATAGCAGACAATAGCGCTTAAGTCAAAGCCATCGCCACCTAACCTAACCAAACGTAACCTAGCTCAGCCTAACGTGCTGCGACCGCTATTACTGGCCTTCCCAGAGCCACGCTGAAAATATTAAAGCACTGTAGGGAGCAGAAACCCAGCTAATAGCAGACTGTGGCACTAAAGTCATAGATACCCTCACTTTAACTAGTCAAACGTAACATAACCGTACATAGCCTAACCCAAAGCAACGTGAAGCAACCACTACTGCTGGACACCACAGAGCCAAGCAGAACACGTTAGCGGAGTGTAGAACGCGGAAATCCATAGGATCGCATCGAAAGTCAGAAAAGTCTAAACTACCCACACCTGACCCATACCAACTAAACATAACCAAACATAGCCTAAATAAGCCAGACGTGCGGATACCAATGCTGCTGCCCTCCCCAGAGAAATTCAGGATATACTAGAGCACAGTGGAACGCAGAAATCCACCAAAAAGCAGTCTAAAGCACAAAAGCTAAGAATACCATAGCCAAATAATGACAAGTCCATGCTAAACGAAAGTAATGAGGCAAAACATAACCTGCCGAGAACACTATTGCTGGCCATCCCAGGGACAAGCTGAATACATTAAAGCACTGTTGCGGGAATAAAACAATCTAACTGCAGGCTATAGCTCTAAAGTCAGAGCTATCCTCTCCTAACGTAGCCAACGGTATCATAACCAAACGTAACGTAACGCAACCTAACGAGCCGAGACCGCTGCTGTTGCCCTCCCCAGAGTCAAGCTGGACGTGGTAGAGCACAGCAGAGCGCAGGAATCCATCGAATAGCGGTATACAGCGCAAAAGTTAAAGCTACACTTACCAAACTTTGCCCGACACAACCTAACAGAGCGTAACCTGACCCATCATAACGAGCCGAGACCACAATTGCTGGCCTTGCCAGAGCCAAGCTGAAAATATTAGAGAATTGCAGGGCGCAGAAGCCCACCTAATAGCAGACCATAACACTAAAGTCATAGCGGTCCTCCCCAAACCTAACCAACCATAACACAACCAAACGTAACCTAACACAAATTAACGTGACGCGACCACTATTTCTGGCCACCCCAAAGTCAAGCGGAACGCACAAGTGGAGAGCAGAACGCATAACTCTATATAATCGCAGTGTACATCAGAGAAGACAAAGCCGCCCATGCCAAACCCAAAGCGACAGAACAAAGCCAATTATAGCCTGACTGAACCTAACGTGCCGAGACAGCTACTGTTGCCCTCCCCAGAGCGAAGCAAGACACTCAAGAGCGCAGTAGATCGCAGAAATCCAACGAATAGATGCGTACAGCATAAAAGTTAAAGTCATCCTGGCCAAAAATTGCCTAACCGATGCTAACCAACGTAACTTGACCCAACATAACGTGCCCAGGCCACTGTTGCTGGCCTTCTCAGAGTCAAGCTGAAGATATTAAAGCACAGCAGGGAGCATAAATTCACGGAACAGCAGTGTAAAACACAAAAGTCAAAGCCATCCTAACCTGACGACGCATAGCCTGACCTAACCAAACGTAACCCGGCATAATCTAATGTGCCTGTGACACTATTGCTGACCTACCCAGAGAAAAGCAGAACATATTAGAGCACAGTAGAGCGCTGAGATCGACCGGATAGCAGTGTATGGAGCACGAGTCAAAGATATCCTGTCCTAACCTAACAAAACATAACTAACGTAACGCAACATAACTCAGCCGAACGTGCCACGACCACAATTGCAAGCCTCAACAGAGGCAAGTTGATGATAGTAGAGCAACGCGGAGCGCAGGTATCGACAGAACAGCGGTGTACATAGCAAATGTCAAAGCCATCCTCATAAAACCTAACCTAACCTGACCTAACCGAGCGTAACTTAACAAAAGTTAACGTGGCTATGCCACCATTGCTGATCTACCAAGATCAAGGCAGAACACATTAGAGCAGATCAGAGCGCGGAAATACAACGGATAGCAGTGTACAGCACAAAAGTCTAAGCTTCCCTATCCTAATCTAACCAAACGTGACATAACCTATCGTAACCTAACTCAACCTAACGAGCCTAGACCAGCGCCACTGAGCTCCCATAACACAGCAGAACATATTAGAGCACTGCAAAGCGCAGAGGTACGCCGAACACCAGTGTGCAGCGCAAAAGATAAATCCACCGTCTCCTAACCTAACAAATTCCAACATAACCAAACGTAACATAACTGAAAATAACGTGCCTCTACCACTATTGCTTGAGTGCTGAGAGTCGGGCGGAGCATAGTATATCGTTGTAGAGCGTCGAAATCCGCCGGAGGGCGGTGAATAGCACAAACATCTATGCTATCCTATCCTAACCAAGCCAAACGTAACATAACCAAACGCAACATAACTCAGCCTAACGTGCCGAAAATACTATTGCTGGCCTCCACGGAGCCTAGCAGAACATATTAGAGAATAATAGAGCACAGAAGTCCATAGAACCGCAGTGCATAGCGCGAAATTCGAAGATATCCTAACCTGACCAAACATAGCATATCAGAACGCAACGTGCCTCAGACGGACGTGCCGCGACCAATACTGTTGGCCTCCCAATAGTCAAGCAGAATACACTGGAGCACAGTAGTGCGCAGAAAGCCACCGAATGGCAGTGTAGAGCACGAGGGTCAAAACCAACCTAACCAAATGTAGCAGAACCATACATACGCAGACGTAATCAAACTCAACGAAACGTGCCACGGCCATCATTCCTAGCTTCCGCAAAGAAAAGCGGGTGAGATTACAGCAACGTGTATAGCACAAAAGTCAAAGCCAACACAGCTAACATAACGTAACCCAACAAAACGTGTCACGTCCTCTGTTGCTGGTCACCTCAGATACAAGCTGATGCTAGTGGAGCTACACAGTGTACAGGAATAGACCGAATAGCAGTGTATAGCACAAAGCTCAAAGCTACCCAAGCCTAACTTAATATAACCTACCCAAGACAAGCGTAACATAACTCAATCTAGCTTAAAACAACCACCAGTGCTGGCCTCTCCAGTGTCGAGGTGAGGACTGTAGAGCAACGTAGAGCGCAGAAGTCCACCGAATAGCAGTGAATGGCATAAAGGCTGGTGCACCATAGCCTAACACAACGTAACATAACATAGCCATGCGTAATATAACTTAACCTAATGTGCCACGACCAATAATGCTGGCCTCCACAGAGACTAGGGGTTGCTAGTAGAGTAACGCAGGGCGCAGATATCGACCGAATAGCAGTGTTCACCACAAAACTCAAAGCCATCCCATCCAAAATTAGCCTAACATTACCTAACCAGACATAATCTGTCACAAACTATCTTTCGGCGACCAGTACTGCTGGCCTGCACAGTGCCGAGCAGAACATATTAGAGAATAGCAGAGAACCGAAATCCATTGGTCGCAGGGTATAGCAGAAAGGACAGTGCCAACCAAATCTGGTCCAAGCAAACATATCAGAACCAAACGTGACCCAATTCAAGCTAATGAGACTCCGCCGCTGTCTCTGGCCACCCGAGAGCAGGCCAGAGCATGCGAGATCAGAGTAGAGCGCAGAAATCCACCGAAAGGCGGTTTACACCACAAAAGTCAGAGGTATCATAGCCTAACAAACCACACGTAGCATAGCGAGTCGTATCATAACCCAATCTAACCAGCCTAGACCACAATTGCTGACCTCCCCACAGCCTACCAGAATAAACCACAGCACAGTACTGAGCAGAAGTCCGCCGCATTGCAGTGCAAAGCACAGAAGTCAAAGGTGTCCTAACCTAAACTTACCTAACCTAACCTTACCAAACGTAGCCTAACTAAACGTAGCGTGCCGATGCCAACATTCCTGTCCTTTCCAAGGCCAAGCTGATCATATTAGAACACAGTAAAGCTCAGAAATCCATCGAGTATCAGTGTACAGCACAAAAGTCTAGGCTACCCTATCCAATCCACGCCAAATGTAACATAACCAAATGCAACTCAGCCTAACGTTACGAGAGCACTACTGCTGGCCACCCCATAGCCATGCAGAATATACTAGTGCAAAGTAGAGTGCATAAAACCGCCAAGAAGTATTGTATAGAACTATCGTCAAAGCCACACTAACCAAACCTAACCTGCCCTTGCCAAACCAAACGTAACGTAACACAACAGAACCTGCCACGCCCACTATTGCTGGCCTCCCAAGAGACAAGCAGAGGCTGGTAGAGCAACGCGGAGAGCAGGTATCGTCCGAATAGCACTGTAAAACACAAAAGTCAAAGCTATGCTATCATGACCTGAACAAACGTAGCGTACCCGAACGTAACCTAACTCATCCCAACGAGCCCGGGCCACTATTGCTCCCTTTCCCAGGGACAAGCAGAACATGTTATTGCTGTGTAGAGCACAGAAATTCACAGAACTACATTTTATACCACGAAAGGCGAAGCTATCCAAACCTAGCCCAGACTAACGTAACCTGAACAAGCGTACCATATCTCAACCTATCGCGCCGCCACCACTATTGCCGGCCTCCCGAGAGTCGAACAGAGTATTGTAGGGCAGTGTAGGGTTTTGAAATCCGCAAAGTGTTGGTGTACAGGGTAAAAGTCAAAGCAATTCTGTCCTAACATGATCAAACGTAACATAGCCAAACGCAACATAACTCAGCCTAACGTGCCGAGAGATCTACTGCTGCCTTCCTTTGAGCCAAGCAGAACATACTAGAGCACAGTAGAGCTCAAAAATGCGCCGAAGTTCATGGTACAAAAGTCGGATCTATCCCGTCCTAACCTAACCAAACGTAACAAAACCAAATGTAAAATAATACCACCCAACGTGCGGAAACCACTATTGCCGGCCACCGCGGAGTCAAGCACAATATACTAGAGCTCAGTAAAGCGTAGAAATCGACCGCAATGCAGTGCATAGTGCAAAAGTCTGAAACACCGTGAGCAATCCTAACCTAACCTAACCTTGCCAATCGTAACATGACCCAACCAATCGTGCCCCGACCACCACTCCCGCCGTCCCCAGGGACAAGCAGAATACGATGGAGCACAGTAGACCACAGAAGTCCATAGAAGGTATGTGTTGAGCACATATACCAAAGCTACCCTAACCTAACCCAGCCAACCCCAACCTAACCAAACGTAACGTAACTGAAACATGCGTGCCGAGATCAGTATTGCTGCCCTCCCCAGAGCCGAGCAGAGCAGACTCGAGCACACTAGAGCGCAGGAATCCACCGAATATCTGTACTTAGCACAAAAGTAAAAGCTATCATGACCGAAACTTAGCCCAACCCAACCTAACGGAACACACCCTGTCTTATCATAACGTGCAGTGACCACAATTGCTAGCCTTCCCACCGTCGAGCAGAACACACTGGGACGCTGTAGGGCGCTGGAATCGACAGAATATCAGTGTATACCACTAAAGTCAAATCTATCCAAACCTAACACAAACCAACTAATCGCAACCGGAAGTAGCCTAACAGAGACTAGCGTGCCTAGACCACCATTACCGACCGCCACTGAGTCGAACTTAGTATAGTGGAGTCAAGTAAAGCGCAGAAAGCCACCAAGTAGCAACGTACAGCACAAAAGTCAAAGATGTCCATACCTAACCAGACCTAACGTAACACAACAGAACGTAGAATAACAAAACTTAGCGTGCCGATACCCGTGCTCCTGGCCTCCCTGCAACCGTGCAGAACATGTTGCAGCACAGTAGAGTGCAGAGATCCACTGAGTAGCATTGTGTAACACAGATGTCATAGCCATCTAAACCAAACGTAGCCTAACCAAGCATAACCAAACTTAAAATACCAAAACCTAACTGGCTGCGGCAACTGTTGCTGGCATCCCAAGAGCCGAGCAGAGCACATAAGACCAAAGTAGAGCGAAGGAATCCACTGAATGGTAGTGTACAGCACAAAATTCAAAGCTAACCTGCCCTCACGCATCAAAACGTAATACAGCAAACGCAAACTAACCTGACCAAACGTAGTATAGCTAAACCTAACGAGCCGAGATATCTATTGCTGGCTCCCACAGAGCCACGCAGATCATATTAGAGAACAGTAGATCGCACAAATCATCGAATAGCTGTGTATAAGGCAAAAGTATATGCCATCCTAACCAAACTTATGCTAACCAAACCTAACCGAAGGTAACCTAACTCAGCCTAACGCGCGGCAATCACTACTGCTGGCCTACTGAGTGCCGAACAGAGTATGTTAAAGCAACGTAGAGCACAGGAATCCAATGAATATCCGAGTACAGCACAAAAGACAATGTTCTTCTGTGCTAACCTAACCAAACTTATCATAACGAAATGTAACTTAACTTAACCTAGCGTGCCTAGACCACTATTGCTGACCTCCCCAGAATCGAGCGGATTATAGTAGAGCACAGTAGAGCGCAGAATTCCACCGAATATGAGAGTACAAAGCGAAAGACATACCTATCCTAACCTAACCCAAATCATCAAAACATAACCAAACGTAGCCCAACTGCACCTAGCGTACCGAGACCACTATTTCTAGCCTCCCCATGGCAAAGCAGATAATATTAGATCACAGTAGTGCTCACAAATCTACTGAATGGCAGTGCATATCACAAAAGATAAAGTCATCCCATCATAAACTACCAAACTGTAACAGTGCCAAACGAAACATACCTCAAAGTAACGTGCCGCGAGCACTACTGCTAGCCTCCCCAGGGCAAAGCAGGATATACTAGAGTACAGTAGAGCGCAGTAATCCGGCGCTCTGCAGTGTATAGAGCAAGAGTGAATGATGTCCTAAACCAAACTCACCGGACCGAACCCAAACGAATGTAGCCTAACTCAACACAAGGTTCCGAGGCTAGTATTGCTGTCCTCCTCAGAGACAAGCAGAGCATATTAACGCAACGAAGAGCTCAGGCATCTACCGAATGGCAGTGTATGGCAAAAAAATCAAAGCTACCTTATAGTATCCTAACCAAGAGGAGCATGACCGTACGTAAACTACCTCAACCTAACGTGCCGAGGCAGCTATTACTGGCTTCCACAGAGTCGAGCAGTGTGCAGTAGATCAATGTAGAGCGTAGATGTACTCCGAAAATCTGCATATAGCACAGAAGTCTGTGCTATACTCTCCTTACCTCACCAATCGTAACCTAACCAAACATAGTCTAGCAAAACCTATCGTGCCGCAACCACCTTCGCTGACCTCCCCAGAGTCAAGCAGAATATAGTAGAGCTCAGTAGACCGGGAAAGACACCAGAGAGGAATGTGTAGAACAAAAGTCAAAGATACCCTGCACTATCCAGACCTAACACGACCTAACCCAACTTAGACAATCTGAACCAAAGTGCCGCCAGCACTATTGCTGTCTTCCCCAGAGACGAGCAGAAAATGATAGAGCACAGTACAGCACAAAAGTCCACAGAAGATCAGTGGTGAGCACATACGTCAATGTCATCCTAACCTAACCACAGCGAACATAGTCTAACCAAACGTAACCTATCTCAACCTGACGTGTCAAGACCACCACTGCAGCCCTCTGCAGAGCCAAGGAGAACACATTAGTAGAGAGTAGAACGCAGATATCCTTATAATCGCAGTGTTTATCAGAAGAGTCAAAGCGGCCCAAACGTATCCCAAACAAACAGATCAAAAACAAATATAGCATAGAAAAACCTGTCGTGCCGAGTCCATTATTGCAGCCCTCTCCAGAGCAAAGCAGGCTGTACTAGGGCACAGTAGAGCCTAGAATTCCGCCGAATGGCAGTGAAGAGCACAAAAGTTAAAGCTACCCTTACCAAGCTTAGCTTAACCCAACGTATCCGAACATAACATGTCTCAACGTAAGGTGCCGATAAGGCAATTGCTGGGCTTCCCAGAGCCAAGCTGAAAATTCTAGAGCACTGTAGGGCACAGAAGTTCACCTAATAGTAGTCTACTACACTAGAGGCAAAGCTATCATCTCCTAAACTAACCAAACTTAACCTAACCTAACCAAACCTAACTCAACCTAACGTGCAGCGATCACTATTGCTTGCCCCCACAACGTCGAGCAGATTACAGTGGAGTTGAGTGGGGTGCAGAAACCCACAGAATAGCAGTCTTTGCCAAGACTGTCAGAGCGATCCAAACCTAACCCGAACAAATTTAACATAACCAATCGTAACATAACACAACCCATCGTAGCACGGCAACTATCGCTTGTCTCACCAGAGTCGAGCAGAGTATAGTAGGGAAGAGAGGAGCGCGGAAATCCGCTAAATGGCAGTGTATAGTACAAAGTCAAAGATATCCTATCTCTACCAGACCAAACGTATCGTACACAAACTAATGTGCGGAGAACACAATTGCCGGCCTCCCAGCGAAATGCAGAGCATATTAGAGGAGAGCAGAGCACAGATGCCGACAGAATGGCACTGTATGGCACGAAAGTCAAAGATGTCCTTTCCTATCACAAACACACCTGACCCAACGGATCGTAACCTAACACACACTAACTCTCCGCGGCCACTATTTGTGGCATTCGCAGATCGAAACAGGGAATGTTAAATAGCAGTAGCGCACGGAAATGCATCGAATAGCAGTTTGGGGCACAACATTCGAAGCCACCCTATCCAAAACACCTAGCGTACCGAGACCACTATTTCTAGCCTCCCCATGGCAAAGCAGATAATATTAGATCACAGTAGTGCTCACAAATCTACTGAATGGCAGTGCATATCACAAAAGATAAAGTCATCCCATCATAAACTACCAAACTGTAACAGTGCCAAACGAAACATACCTCAAAGTAACGTGCCGCGAGCACTACTGCTAGCCTCCCCAGGGCAAAGCAGGATATACTAGAGTACAGTAGAGCGCAGTAATCCGGCGCTCTGCAGTGTATAGAGCAAGAGTGAATGATGTCCTAAACCAAACTCACCGGACCGAACCCAAACGAATGTAGCCTAACTCAACACAAGGTTCCGAGGCTAGTATTGCTGTCCTCCTCAGAGACAAGCAGAGCATATTAACGCAACGAAGAGCTCAGGCATCTACCGAATGGCAGTGTATGGCAAAAAAATCAAAGCTACCTTATAGTATCCTAACCAAGAGGAGCATGACCGTACGTAAACTACCTCAACCTAACGTGCCGAGGCAGCTATTACTGGCTTCCACAGAGTCGAGCAGTGTGCAGTAGATCAATGTAGAGCGTAGATGTACTCCGAAAATCTGCATATAGCACAGAAGTCTGTGCTATGCTCTCCTTACCTCACCAATCGTAACCTAACCAAACATAGTCTAGCAAAACCTATCGTGCCGCAACCACCTTCGCTGACCTCCCCAGAGTCAAGCAGAATATAGTAGAGCTCAGTAGACCGGGAAAGACACCAGAGAGGAATGTGTAGAACAAAAGTCAAAGATACCCTGCACTATCCAGACCTAACACGACCTAACCCAACTTAGACATACTGAACCGAATGTGCTGACAGCACTATTGCTGACTTCCCCAGAGACAAGCAGAAAATGATAGAGCACAGTACAGCACAAAAGTCTGCAGAAGATCAGTGGTGAGCACATACGTCAATGCCATCCAAACCTAACCACAGCTATCATAGCCTAACAAAGCGTATCCTATCTCAACCTGACGTGTCAAGACCACTATTGCTGGTTTCTCAGGGACCAGCTGAATATGGTAGAGGAGAGCAGAGCGCAGAAACCCTTAGAATATCAGTGTCGAGCACATATGTCAGAACTATCCTAACCAAACCCAACCTAACCTAACGCAACCAAACGAAATCCAGCTCCACATAACGTGCCGCAACCAGTATTGCTGGCCTCCACAGTGCCAAGCAGATTACTGTGTAGCACAGTAGAGGGCTGGAATCCGCCGAACAGCAGTGTACGGCAAAAGAATCAAAGATATTCTCTCCACACCCAACCAAACGTAACATAACCTTACGCAACCTATCTCTGCCTAACGTTCCGCGTCCACATCTGCTGGCCTCGCCAGATGAAAGCAGAATATATTAGAGTGCAGTAGAGCGCAGAAGTTCACCGGGTGGCAGGGTACAGCACAAAAGACAAATAAGTCCAAACCAAACCTAACATAACCTAACTTAAACGAACGCTACATAACACAAACTGTAGTGCCACGACCGCCGTTGATGGCCACTCAAGAGTCGAGTATAGTATAGTAGAGCAACAAAAAGCGCAGAAGACCACCGAATAGCAATGTAAGGCACAAAACTCAAATCTCTTCTAACCAAACCGAGCCTAACCTAACCTAAACACACGCTACCTAACACAACGTAATGTGTCGCGGTCACTACTTCTGCCCCCCCCCCCCCGTAGCAAAACAGGGCTTATTCGAGTGCAATATAGCGGAGAAATCCACCGAATAGCTGTGTACAGCGCAAAAGTCAAAGTAACCGATCGTAACCTAACCAATCGTAACACTACCAAACGTAACGAAACCTTACATAACGCACCGCCACCAATCATGCTGCCATCCCAGAGCCAAGCAGAATACAATAGACGAGAGTAGGGCGCAGATATCCATCGAATCGCAGCGTACAGCGCATAGCCGAATATACGCTGTCCTAACCTAACCAAACGAACCCAACTCAGCCTAACGTGCCTACAACACTATTACTGACCTCCACATAGCCAAGCGGAGAATATCAGAGCACAGTAGAGCGCAGGAATCCGTCGGATGGCCGTGTACAACACAAAAGTCAAAGTCGCCCTAACCAGATCAGGCCCAACATAGCCTTACAAAATCAAGAATAGCTAAACCTATCGTGCCGAGACCCGTATTGCTGGCCGCGTCAGAGGCAAGCAGAACATATTAGAGAACAGTAGGGTGCAGAAGTCAGCGAATAGCAGTGTATAGCACAAAAGTCAATGCCATCCTAAGCAAACGTTGCCAAACATAGCCTAACCAAGCGTATCCTACCTCAACCTATCGTGTCACGACCGCTTTTGATGGTCTCCCTAGAGTTGAGCAGAGTGTAGTAGAGCAATGCAGAGCGCAGAAGTCCACCGAAGAGCAGTGTGTAACACGAAAGTGGAAGTTATGCTCTCCTAACTTAACCAAACATAACGTAGCCAAGCGCAACGTAACTGAGATTGACGTGCCGAGTCCAATACTCCTGGCCACCCCATAGCCAAGTAGAATACACTAGAGCACAGTAGATCGGAGGGATCCAACGTATAGCACTGTATGGCACAAAAGTCCAGTACGTCCTGACCAAACATGGCCTAACCTAACCTAACCAAACGTTAGCTATATCAACAGAACTCGCCACGACCGCTATTGCTGGCCTCCTCCGATTCAAGCAGATGCGAGTTGAGCAGTGCCGTGCACAGGCATCTACCGAATAGCAGAGTATATCACAAAAGTCTAGGCCCTTCTATCGTAACCTAGCCAAACGTTGCGTAACCAATCGCAATATAACTTAACCTAACCTGCCGAGACCACTATTGCTGGCCTACCCAGAGACAAGCTGAGTATACTAGAGCACAGTAGGGCGCAAGAAGCCCAGCAAATAGCAGTGTGTAGCACAAGAGTCAAAGATATCCTGTCCTAACGTAACCAAGCGTAACCAAACCGTACGTAACGTAACTCAAACTGGCGTGCCGAGAGCACAATTGCCGACCTCCCCAGCGCCAAGCAGAGCATATTATAGCTCAGTAGAGCGCAAGACTCCGCAGAATAGCTGTGTACATCAGAAAAGTCATTGCTATACTGTCCTAGTCTAACCAAACGCAACAGAAGCGGACGTAACCTTGCCAAAACTGACATGCCACGACCGCTAGTTTTGGCCTCACGAGAGCTAAGCAGAGTATAGCAGAACTATGCGGAACGCTGCAATAGTCCAAATGGCAGTGTACAGCTCTAGAGTCAAAGCTATCCTATCCAAACCTAACCATACCTTACCTAAACGTACGTAACGTAACTCAGCCTAACGTGACTGGCACATTATTCCTGGCATAGACAGGGACAAGCAGGCTGTCATAGCACACAGAAGAGCACAGCAGTCAATAGGATAGAAGTGCGTAGCACGAAAGTCGAAGCTATCTCAACATAACACTGCGTAACCCAACCTAGCCAAACGTAATGTAGCTCAACCTATCACGCCGCGACAAATATTGCAGGCCTGCCTGGCAATGCAGCACATATTAGAGGAGATTATGGCGCAGAAATCCATGGAATCGCAGTGTGCAGAAGAAAAGTCAAAGATATCCAAACCGTACATGACCAAACCTAACCTAACCATACGTGGAATAACTAAACCTATCTAGCCGAGACACCTATTGCTAGACTCCACCGAGCCAAGCAGAATATGATAGAGCACAGAAGAGCACAGAAGTCCATAAGATGTCAGCGTTGAGCGATCATGTCAAAGCCTTCTTAAACTAACCCAACTTAACCTAACCTAACGAAACGTAACCAATCTTACGTTAACGTGCCGCGACCAGTATTGCTGGCCTCCACAGAGCCACGCAGAGCATAACAGGGTAGAGTAGAGTGCAGAAACCCATAGAATCGCACGTTCTGGCACAGAAGTCGATACATTAAAAACCTAACCAGAGCTAACATAACCTAACCAAACTTATCCTATTCCAACCTATCTTGCCGAGACCACAATTACTGGCTTCCCCGGTGCCAAGCAGAACATACCACAGCATAGCTGACAGTAGAAATCCGCCGAATGGCAGCGTATACCGCGACAGTCAAATCTGTCCAAACCTGACCCGTATAAACATAACGAAGCGAAACGTAACCTAACTCAAACTGAAGGGAGGAGACCACTATTACTGGCCTCCCAGCGCCAAGCCCAATATACTAGAGATCATTAGAGCGCAGAAAGCCAACAAATTGTCGCGTATGGCGCAAAAGTCAAAGATAACGTAACTTAACCTGACCTAACCTAACTCAAATAAACGTAGAATCGATAATCTTATCGAGCATAGACCTCCATTGATGGCCTCCCCAGTGCCAAGCATAACATACTAGAGAACAGCATAGCGCAGAAATCCACCGAATATCAGTTTATAGCGCAAAAGTCGAAGCTATCCTATCCTAACCTAACCAAAAGTAACACAAGCAGACGTGACCTGAAATTACCTGACGTGGCACGATGTCTACTGCAGGCCTCCCCAGAGTCGTGCCGAGTAAAGTAGAGCAATGAAGAACGCAGAAACCTACCGAATAGCAGTGTATAGTCCAAAAGTCAAGGTTATCCTCTCCTAACTTAACCAAGCGTGAACTAGCCAAACCTAACCTAACTCAACCTAACGTGCCGAGAGAAACATTGCCTGTCTCTCTAGCGCCAAGCATAGCATGTTAGAGTAGAGCAGAGCGCAGAAATCCCCCGAATAGCAGTTTGTAGCACAATAGTCGAATCTATTCTATCCCAACCTAACCAAACGTAACATAAGCGGACGTAACGTAAACCAACCTGACGAGCCACGAAGGCAACTGCTGGCCTCGCGAGAGCTAAGCAGAGTAGAGCGGAGCAATGTACAACGCTGAAATCGCCAGATTAGCGGTGCATAGCAAAAGAGTAAGAGGTATTCTAACCTACTCTGCCCTAACGTAACTTAATGAAAAGTAGCATATCCCAACCTAACGTGCCTAGCTCACAATAGCTGTCCTCCCAACCGCCAATCAGGGCATATTACAGGGGAGTAGAGCTCAGAGGTGCATATGGAGGCAGTCTTCAGCACAAAAGTCAAAGATGTCCTAACCAACCCCAAACAAACCTATCCTACCCAAGCGTAATATAAGCCATCTTAACGCGAAGCAGCCTCTGTTTAAAGTACTCCCAGATGATAACTGGTAATGTTAGATCACAGTAGAGCGCAGAAATCCACCGAATAGCACTGTATAGCACAAAAGTC
Organism: Eufriesea mexicana; assembly: GCF_001483705.2. Taxonomy (NCBI): domain Eukaryota; kingdom Metazoa; phylum Arthropoda; class Insecta; order Hymenoptera; family Apidae; genus Eufriesea; species Eufriesea mexicana. The sequence goes on from NW_016928639.1 coordinate 38,486, forward strand.
ATAGCTACATTGTCCTGACCTAACCATACGTAACAAAACCAAACGCATCATAACTCGGCCTAACGTGCCGAGACCAATACTCCTGGCATACGCATAGCTGAGCAGAATGTGCTAGAGCACAGCGGAGCGCAGAAGTCCAACGAATAGCAGTTTATAGCAGAAGAGTTAATGCCACCCTTACCAAACTTAACCAAACATGGCCTAACCAAACGTAACCTAGCCAGACCAAATGTGCCACGACCACTATTGCTGGCCACCCCGTGGAAAAGCAGATGCTAGTAGAGCAACGCTGTGCACAGGTATCGACCGAAGGGCAGTGCATAGCACAAAGGTCAAAGCTATACTAGCCAAACATATCCGAACTTAGCCAAGCCGTGCGTAACGTAACTCAATCTTGCGTGCCGAGACCACAATTGCTGGCACCCCAGAGGCAAGCAGACCATACCGGGGCGCAGTAGATCGCAGAAGTTCAAGGTATAACAGTGTATAGCGCATGAGTCATAGGTAACATCTCCTATCCTAGCAAACCGTAACACGACCGAACGTAACCAAACACAAACAAACGCGCCGCGACCGCAAATGCTGCACCCCCCTCCCCCCAGATCCATGCAGAACATGTTAGAGGAGAGTAAACCGCAGAAATCCATAGAATCGCAGTGCATACCACAGCAGTCGTGTCTACCTTATTCTAACATAGCCAAACGTAACGTAACCGAACGTAGCTGAACTCCACCTAATGTGCCGAGGCCTTCATTGCCTGCCTCCTCAAAGCAAAGCAAGATATATTAGAGCACGGTGGATCGCAGATATCCACTGAAAAGCAGTGTACACCACGTACGCAGAAGTAACCCAACCATAACCCAGACTAACATAACCTAACCGAACATAACCCAACACAGCCTGACGTGCCCAGACCATTATACTGGCCTCACGAGAGCCAAGCAGAGTATAGCATAGCAATGTAGGATGCTGAAATGGAATGAATAGCAGTGCAAGGCACTAAAGTTCAAGGCTTTCACAACCATACATATTCAAACCTAGCCTGAACGAACGCTACACAACTGAAACTAACCAGCCGCGGCAAGCATTTCTGCTGTCCACAGACACAAGCAGAGATCTGCATCGCACAATACAGCGCAGGAGTCCATTGATACAGATTGTATAGCAGAAAAATCAAAGCTATAGAAACCTTACACATGCTATCATAAACCAGCCAAACGCAACTAAACTCAGCGTAACATGCCACGGACACAATTTTCGGCCTCCCCAGAGCATAGCAAAGCATATTAGAGCACAGTAGAGTGGAGAAGTCAACCGAAAGGCAGTATGTAGCACAAAAGTGAAATGCAACATATCCCAACATAACCTACCGTTACACTGCCAGACGTAACAGAACACGCCCTAACGTGCCACCACAACTATTGCTGGCCTCGTTAGAGCCAAGCAGAAAGTATCAGAGGAGAGTAGGGCGCAGAAATCCATATAACTGCAGTGTGCAGCAGAAAAGTAAGAGATATCCAAACCTATCCTAAACTGACATGGCTTAATCTACCGTAGACGAACTCAACGTAACGTGCCGCGGCCACTATTTTCCGCTTCCCAGGGACTGTCAGATCAGAGTAGATCGAAGTGGAGGGCAGGAATCCACCGAATAATTGCGTATAGCACAAAAGGCAATGGTATCCTAACCTAACAAGGCCGAACGTAACGTAACCAAACGTAACCAAATACAAGTTAAAGGGACGCGACTGGTATTGCTGGAATCCACATAGCAAAGCAGAGCATAATACAGTAGAGTAAAGCGCAGAAATCCATAGAATCGCACGGTCTATCAGAAAAGACGGAGCTATACAAACCAAACCAGAGCTAACATAACCTATGCAAACTTATCCAATTTCAAGCTATCTATCCGAGACCTATATTTCTGGCCTCCCCAGTGCCAAGCATAGCATATTAGAGAACAGCATAGCGCAGAAATCCACCGAATAGCAGTTTATAGCACAAAAGTCGAAGCTAACATATCCTACACTAAAAAAGCGTAGCATAAGCAGACGTAACGTAATCCAACCTGACGTGCCACGGCCTCTGCTGCTGGCATCACTAGAGCCAAGCAGATTACAGCAGAGCGATGTGAAACACTGAAATATCCCGAAAGCAGTGTATAGCGCAAAAGCCGTAGCCATCCCCACCAAACGTACCAAAACCTGACGAAGCTAAGCGTGACATGACTCAACATAACATGCGGAGAACACTATTCCTGGCGTCCACAGTGGCAAGCAGACTTTGATAGCGCACAGATGTGCGCAGGAGCCCATAGAATAGCAATGTGTGGCATAAAGTCGGTGCTAACCAGCCATAGCACTACGTAACCTAACCTAACCAAACGTAACGTAACTGAAACTAACGTGCCACGACAGCTAGTACTGGCCTCCACCGGGCCAAGCAGATAACAGTGTATTGGCGTAGATAGCTGGAATACACCGAATAACAGTGCATAGCACAAAAGTCGTAACTATCCCCTCGTAACCTGACCAAACGCAACATATCCAAACGTAACGTACCCCAACCTCGGGTGACGCGACCACCATTGCTGGCTTCACGAGAGGCAAGCAGATCACAGCAGAGCAATGTACGACGTTGAAATCCACGGAATAGCATTGTATAGCACAATGGTCAAAGCTATCCCACCCAAACCTATCCAATCTTAGCTCAACCAAGCGTAATATAAATCAACCTAACCGGACGCGACCACAGTTCCTGGAGTCCCCAGACCTAAGCAGACTGCGGTAGCGCGAAGTAGAGCGCAGGAGCCTACAGACTAGCAGTGTGTACCATAAAAGACGAAGCAATCCGAACCTAACGCAACGGAATCCAGCCTAATATAACGTATTCAATCTCAAGCCAACGTGCCGCGGCCAACACTGCTGGCCTCCCGAGAGAAGAGCGGAATGTGGTGGAGCAATGTAAACAGCAGAAATGCGCCGAAGTGTATAGCACACAAGTCTTTGCTATCCTATCCTAATCCATCCAAGCGTAATACAAACGGGCGCAACATAACTTAACCTGAAGTGCTGGGGCAACTATTGCTGTCCAACCGATAGCTAAACAGAATATACTAGAGCACAGCAGATCGTACACATCCTCCAAATAGCAGTGTATAACACAAAAGTCAAAGATATCCCAACCCAACCTGACCTAACCTAACCAAACCGAACGTGGAATAACTTAACCTAACGAGCCGGGATCTCTATTACTGGCCTCTCCCGAGTCAAGTACAACATATTAGAGGACAACAGATCGCAGAGGTCCACTGCATTGGCGAGTATGACTCAAAAGTCAGAGCCATTCAGTCGTAACCTAACCAACCGTAAGCTGGCCGAACACAGCCTAACAAAACCTGACGTGCCGATACTACAACTTCTGGCCTCCCAAGTGCCAAGCAGAGCATATTGGATCACGGTAGATGGCAGGAATCCAACAAATAACCGCGTAGAGCACAAAAGTCATAGCTATCCTGTTCTAACCTAATCAAACGTAACATTGCCAAACGTAACCAAACTCTACCTAACGTGCCGCCACCACGATTGTTGGCCTCCCCAGAGCATAGCAGAACATATCAGAGGGGAGTAGAGCGCAGAAATACATAGAACCGCAGTGTACAGCAGAAAAGTGGAAGATACGCAATCCCAACTCAAACTAACATATCCTAACCTGATGCAGCATACTGAGCATAACGAGCCGCGACCATTATAGATGGTTTCCACAGGGCCAAGCTGATTAGAGTATAGGACAGTGGAGGGTAGCAATCCGCCGAATAAAGGTGTATAGCACGAAAGTCAAGGCGATCCTAACCAAACTTAGCCTAACATAGCCTAACCAAGCGTATCCTATCTCAACCTATCGTGCCGAGACCAATATTAGAGGCATCCCCAGAGCTAAGCAGAACATACTACAGCTCAGTAGACAGCAGAAATCCGCCGAATAGCAGGGTATAACACAAAAGTCGATGCCATTCAGACTAAACGTAGCCTAACCTAGCCTAACCAAGCGTAACCTGCCACAACCTATCATGCCACGACCGCTACTGCTGGCCTCACAAGAATCGAGTAGAGCATAGTAGAGCAACGAAGAACGTAGGTATCCGCCGAATGGCAGTGTATGGCAGAAAAACCAAAGATACGCTATCCTAGCCAAACCAAACGTGACATATCCAAACCAACCTAACTCAACATAACGTGCCTGCACCACCATTACTGACCTCCCTGGAGACATGCAGAATGTCACAGAGCAATGAAGGTCGGAGAAATCTGCCGCATTGAAGTTTAAAGCAGAAAAGAAGAAGATGTACTAACCTAACCTCTCATAACCTAACATAACCAAACGTAACCGATCCCAAACTAACGAAAATAGCCCACGATTGCTGGCATCCCCGTCACCTAGCTGGGCACATTAGAGGAGAGGAGAGCACTGAGGTCCTTGGAATGGCAGCGTATGGCACGAAAGCCAATAATATTCCAACTTTACCTAAACAAACCTAACTTCAACAAACGTAACCTAACACGACCTAGCGCGCCGCGGCCACTATTTCTAGAGCTACCACAGCGAATCAGGGAGCGTTAGATCACAGTAGAGCGCGGAAATCCAGCGAATAGCATTCTGCAGCACAAAAGTCAAAGCTACCCCAACCTAACATAACCAAATATATCACAACCAAACGTAACCTAATTGAAACTAACGACCCTAGACCGCCATTGATGACCTCCCCACAGCAAAGCAGAGTATGCTAGAGCGCGGTGGAGAGAAGAAATCCGCCGCACTGAAGAGTAGAGCAGAAATGTCGATGATAATATAACCAAACCTGGCATAACCCAACAAACCAAACGTAGCCTAAATAAACCTAACGTGCCGATATCACTACTGCAAGCCTCCCGAGTGTCAAGCAGAGTATATTAGAGAAATGTAGACCGAAGGTATCCGCCGGAAAGCCGTATAGAGCACAAAAGCCAAACAGGGCACACCAGAGGATAGTACAACGCAGGGGTACATAGGACGGCGGTGCATGGTACTAAAGTCAATGATATCCCAACCAAACACAAACAAACCTGACCTAACCAAACGGAACATAACACAGCGTATCGCGCCGCGGTCATAATTTCTGGCATTCTCTGTTCAAATCAGGGAATATTAGATCGAAGTAGAGTGCAGAAATCCGCAACATGTCTGTGTATAGCACAAAAGTCAATGTTATACTATCTTAACCTGACCAAACGTGACACGAGTGGACGTTACGAAACGCAATCTGACGTGCCACGACTGCTATTTCTGGCATATCGACAGCTAAGGAGAGTATAGTAGAGCAATGTAGAATGCTGAAATCGTCCGATTCCAGTGTACCGCACAAGCGTCTAAGATATCCTAATCAAACCCAAACAAATCTAACACTAACAAACGTAGCACAACTCAACCGAACGTGCCGAGAGCACTACTCCTGGCGTCTATAGAGACAAGCAGAGTGCGACAGCGCTGAGAAGATCGCAGTGGTCCATAGAATAGCAGTGTGTCGCACAAAAGTCAAAACAATCCTAAACAAATGTAGCCAAACGTAACATAGCCGAACGCAACTGGACACAAACTAACGTGCCGATACCGTTACTGCTGGCATCCCCATAGCCAAGAAGTATATACTAGAGTACAGCAGAGCGCAGAAATCGACCGAATATACGTGCCTAGCAAGAAAGTCAAGGCTATCCAGTCCTAACCTAACAAATCGCAACATAAGAAGACGCAACGTAACAGAACCAGACGTGCCACGAAACCCGCTGCTGGTCTCACGAGAGATAAGCAGTGTATAGCAGAGCAATGCAGGACGCTGGAATCATCCGAATAGCAGTGAATAGGAAAACAGTAAGGGACACCCTTACCTGACCTGACCAAAGGTAGACTAATCAAACGTAACCAGTACCAACCTAACGCACCCAGCCCACAATTGTTGGCCACCCCAACGCCAGGCAGTGCATAGTATGGATGAGCAGAGCGCAGGGGTCCATAGAATGTCAACGTATAGCACGAAAGTTAGACATGTCCAAACCAAACCCAAACAAACGTAACCTAACCAACCGTAACCTAACACAACCCAGAGTGCCATAACCCTATTTCTGGGATCCCGACAGTCGAGCATAGCATAGTAGAGCAATATAGATTGCAGATACCCGCCGAACGACAGTCTACACTACGAAAGTCAGAGCAACGAATACCTAACCCAAACAAACGTAACCTAACGTAACGTATCCTAACGCACACAAACGTTCCGAGAACACTATAACTGGATTCCCAGGAGTAGAGCGGTGAACAGTAGAGCAATGTAGAGAGTATAAATCCTCTGAATGGCGGAGTATAGCACAAAGGCCGATGCCACCATATCCGAACCTAACCAATCATAACATCACTAAATCTATTCTAGCGCAACCTATCGTGCAATGAACACTAATGGCCGCCACCCCAGGGTCGAGCAGAGTATAGTAAAGCACAGTAGAGCGCAGGAGACGACCAAATGGACGTGTATAACGCAAAAGTCAAAGACATCCTAACCAAACGTAAACTTATCTGACCAAACCAAACGAAACCTATCGCAACATATTGCGCCATGACAGCCATTGCTGGTATCCCCAGAGTCGAGCGCAGTATAGTAGAGCAATGCAGACAGTAGAAATCCTTCAAATACCTGAGTATGACACAAAGGTCGAAGCTATCCTATCCCAACCTAACCAACAGCAGTATTACCAAACGTATCCTAGCGCAGACTATCGTGCCTTGACCACTAATCCTGGCCACGCCAGAATCGAGCAAAGCATGGTACAGCACAGTAGACCGCAGAAAGCAACCAAATAGCAATGTATAGCACAAAAGTCAAAGGAACCCTAACCTAACATAATCAAGCGTACAGTAACCAAGCCTAGCGTGCGGCGAACACTACTGCCGTCCTACGGATGCTCTAGCATAGTATAGTGGTGAAATGTAGAGCGCAGTGATCTACAGAATTGCACTGTATAGCGCTAATGTCATAGCCATGCTGCCCTGACTTTGCCTATCGTAAAATAACCAAACGTGACCTAACACAACCTACGTGCGGCGACCACTACTGCTGGCCACGCGAGAGTCGAACAGATTGCAGCAGAGCAATGTAGAGCACAGGAGCCGACCGAATATCCGTGTATAGCACAATATTCAAAGCTATCAGCAAGAAGCCCAGCAAATAGCAGTGTGTAGCACAAGAGTCAAAGATATCCTGTCCTAACGTAACCAAGCGTAACCAAACCGTACGTAACGTAACTCAAACTGGCGTGCCGAGAGCACAATTGCCGACCTCCCCAGCGCCAAGCAGAGCATATTATAGCTCAGTAGAGCGCAAGACTCCGCAGAATAGCTGTGTACATCAGAAAAGTCATTGCTATACTGTCCTAGTCTAACCAAACGCAACAGAAGCGGACGTAACCTTGCCAAAACTGACATGCCACGACCGCTAGTTTTGGCCTCACGAGAGCTAAGCAGAGTATAGCAGAACTATGCGGAACGCTGCAATAGTCCAAATGGCAGTGTACAGCTCTAGAGTCAAAGCTATCCTATCCAAACCTAACCATACCTTACCTAAACGTACGTAACGTAACTCAGCCCAACGTGACTGGAACATTATTCCTGGCATAGACAGGGACAAGCAGGCTGTCATAGCACACAGAAGAGCACAGCAGTCAATAGGATAGAAGTGCGTAGCACGAAAGTCGAAGCTATCTCAACATAACACTGCGTAACCCAACCTAGCCAAACGTAATGTAGCTCAACCTATCACGCCGCGACAAATATTGCAGGCCTGCCTGGCAATGCAGCAAATATTAGAGGAGATTATGGCGCAGAAATCCATGGAATCGCAGTGTGCAGAAGAAAAGTCAAAGATATCCAAACCGAACATGACCAAACCTAACCTAACCATACGTGGAATAACTAAACCTATCTAGCCGAGACACCTATTGCTAGACTCCACCGAGCCAAGCAGAATATGATAGAGCACAGAAGAGCACAGAAGTCCATAAGATGTCAGCGTTGAGCGATCATGTCAAAGCCTTCTTAAACTAACCCAACTTAACCTAACCTAACGAAACGTAACCAATCTTACGTTAACGTGCCGCGACCAGTATTGCTGGCCTCCACAGAGCCACGCAGAGCATAACAGGGTAGAGTAGAGTGCAGAAACCCATAGAATCGCACGTTCTGGCACAGAAGTCGATACATTAAAAACCTAACCAGAGCTAACATAACCTAACCAAACTTATCCTATTCCAACCTATCTTGCCGAGACCACAATTACTGGCTTCCCTGGTGCCAAGCAGAACATACCACAGCATAGCTGACAGTAGAAATCCGCCGAATGGCAGCGTATACCGCGAAAGTCAAATCTGTCCAAACCTGACCCGTATAAACATAACGAAGCGAAACGTAACCTAACTCAAACTGAAGGGAGGAGACCACTATTACTGGCCTCCCAGCGCCAAGCCCAATATACTAGAGATCATTAGAGCGCAGAAAGCCAACAAATTGTCGCGTATGGCGCAAAAGTCAAAGATAACGTAAGTTAACCTGACATAACCAAACTCAAATAAACGTAGAATCGATAATCTTATCGAGCATAGACCTCCATTGATGGCCTCCCCAGTGCCAAGCATAACATACTAGAGAACAGCATAGCGCAGAAATCCACCGAATATCAGTTTATAGCGCAAAAGTCGAAGCTATCCTATCCTAACCTAACCAAAAGTAACACAAGCAGACGTGACCTGAAATTACCTGACGTGGCACGATGTCTACTGCAGGCCTCCCCAGAGTCGTGCCGAGTAAAGTAGAGCAATGAAGAACGCAGAAACCTACCGAATAGCAGTGTATAGTCCAAAAGTCAAGGTTACCCTCTCCTAACTTAACCAAGCGTGAACTAGCCAAACCTAACCTAACTCAACCTAACGTGCCGAGAGAAACATTGCCTGTCTCTCTAGCGCCAAGCATAGCATGTTAGAGTAGAGCAGAGCGCAGAAATCCCCCGAATAGCAGTTTGTAGCACAATAGTCGAATCTATTCTATCCCAACCTAACCAAACGTAACATAAGCGGACGTAACGTAAACCAACCTGACGAGCCACGAAGGCTACTGCTGGCCTCGCGAGAGCTAAGCAGAGTAGAGCGGAGCAATGTACAACGCTGAAATCGCCAGATTAGCGGTGCATAGCAAAAGAGTAAGAGGTATTCTAACCTACTCTGCCCTAACGTAACTTAATGAAAAGTAGCATATCCCAACCTAACGTGCCTAGCTCACAATAGCTGTCCTCCCAACCGCCAATCAGGGCATATTACAGGGGAGTAGAGCTCAGAGGTGCATATGGAGGCAGTCTTCAGCACAAAAGTCAAAGATGTCCTAACCAACCCCAAACAAACCTATCCTACCCAAGCGTAATATAAGCCATCTTAACGCGAAGCAGCCTCTGTTTAAAGTACTCCCAGATGATAACTGGTAATGTTAGATCACAGTAGAGCGCAGAAATCCACCGAATAGCACTGTATAGCACAAAAGTCATAGCTACATTGTCCTGACCTAACCATACGTAACAAAACCAAACGCATCATAACTCGGCCTAACGTGCCGAGACCAATACTCCTGGCATACGCATAGCTGAGCAGAATGTGCTAGAGCACAGCGGAGCGCAGAAATCCAACTAATAGCAGTTTATAGCAGAAGAGTTAATGCCACCCTTACCAAACTTAACCAAACATGGCCTAACCAAACGTAACCTAGCCAGACCAAATGTGCCACGACCACTATTGCTGGCCACCCCGTGGAAAAGCAGATGCTAGTAGAGCAACGCTGTGCACAGGTATCGACCGAAGGGCAGTGCATAGCACAAAGGTCAAAGCTATACTAGCCAAACATATCCGAACTTAGCCAAGCCGTGCGTAACATAACTCAATCTTGCGTGCCGAGACCACAATTGCTGGCACCCCAGAGGCAAGCAGACCATACCGGGGCGCAGTAGATCGCAGAAGTTCAAGGTATAACAGTGTATAGCGCATGAGTCATAGGTAGCATCTCCTACCCTAGCAAACCGTAACACGACCGATCGTAACCAAACACAAACAAACGCGCCGCGACCGCAAATGCTGC
>NW_016928639.1:57344-58139 GCF_001483705.2 Eufriesea mexicana
AATGCACAGAATGGCAGTGTATAGCACAAACCTCAAAGAAATCCTAACCCTCATCTTCCTAACCTAACCAAACAAAACGTTACTTAACCCAACCAAACGGGTCGCGACCACTATTGCTGTCCTTCACAGAGCCAAACAGAACACAATAGTGGAGAGTAGAATGCAGATATCCATGGAATCGCTGTGTATATCGGAAAAGCCAATGCTGCCCAAGCCTAACCCAAACCAACAGAACATAAGCAAACATAGCATATCTCAAACTAACGTGCCGAGACCGCTATTGCTGCCCATCCCAGAGAACAGCTGGACATACTAGACCACAGTAGAGCGCAGAAATCCACCGTATAGCGGTGTACAGCACAAAAGTTATAGCTATCCTTTCCAAACTTAGCCTGAACCGAACTAACCGACCGTATCATGACCCAACGTAACGTTCCGATACTTCTATTGCTGGCCTTCCCTGTGACAAGCTGAAAGCTGTAGAGCACAGCGGGGCGCAGAGATCCACCTAATAGAAGAATATGGCACTAAGGTTAAGGCTATCCCCTCCTAACATAAACAATCGTAACATAGCGAAACGTAACACATCTCAACCTAACGGGCCTCCACTACAATTGCTGGACAGCCCAAATCCCAGCAGAACATATTAGTTGGGAGTGGAACGTAGAAATCCATGGTACCTTAGTGTACATCAGTAAAGTCTAAGCAGCCCAAACCAAACCCAAACCAACAGAACATAGCAAAACGTAACATAACTCAAATTAACGTGCCGCGACCACTTTGCTGGCCACCCCA
>NW_016928640.1:0-536 GCF_001483705.2 Eufriesea mexicana
TGAAAATGTCAAGAAAATTATAGTTTCCAACCTGATTCTATAGCACTGCAATGACTATAGCACGCCAGTAGAATCTTTCCTCCATATCTATACGACGAAGATAGAGCACCACGATATTAGTCGAAAATGTCAATAAAATTTCATTTTCCAGCAAGATTCTATAGCATTGCGATGGCTATAGCACGCCAATGGAATCTATCCTCCTTATATATGCAAGAGAGTTAGCACACCACGATATTCGAAGAAAATGTGAATAAAATTGAATTTTCCAGCCAGATTCCATAGCACTGCAACGGGTGGAGCACGCAAAAAAATCTTTCCGTCTTATTTATGCAAAAGAGATATCTCACCACGATACCAGTAGAAAATGTGAGTAAAATTGAATTTCCCATGCAGATTCTATAGCATTGCAATGACTGTGGCTACTGCACGCCAATAGAATCTTTCCTGCTTATTTATACAAGATAGTTAGATCAACACGATATTAGTCGAAAATGTCAATAAAATTTAATTTTCCAGCCAGATTTTGTAGCATT
>NW_016928641.1:0-476 GCF_001483705.2 Eufriesea mexicana
ACTAATATCGCGTTTAGCTAACTTTCTTGCATAAATAATGGGGAAAGATTCTACTGGCGTGCTGTAGTCACTGCAATGATATAGAATGTGCCTGGCAGATTCAATTTTATTGACATTTTCGACAAATATCGTGGTGAGCTAACTTTCTTGCATAAATAATGGGGAAAGATTCTACTGGCGTGCTGTAGTCACTGCAATGATATAGAATGTGCCTGGCAGATTCAATTTTATTGACATTTTCGACAAATATCGTGGTGAGCTAACTTTCTTGCATAAATAATGGGGAAAGATTCTACTGGCGTGCTGTAGTCACTGCAATGATATAGAATGTGCCTAGCAGACTCAATTTTATTTACATTTTCGACTAATGTAGTGGTTAGCCATCTTTCCTGCGTAAATAAGGCGGAAAGATACTATTGGCGTGCTATTGCCATCGCAATGCCAAAGAATCTGGTGGGAAATATCAATTTTATTGA
>NW_016928642.1:0-276 GCF_001483705.2 Eufriesea mexicana
ACCATTGCAATGGCTATAGCACGCCTCTAGAATCTTTCCTTCTTATTTACGCAAGGAAGATACATCATCACGATATTAGTCGAAAATGTCAATAAAATTGAATTTTGCTGCCTGATTCTATAGCATTCCAATGGATGCAGCAAGCCAATAGAATCTTTCCTCCTTATCTATGCAAGAAAATTTTCTCACCACGATATTAGACGAAAAAGTAAATAAAATTGAATTTTGCAGCCAGACTCTATAGCATTGCAATGGCTATAGCACGCCAATAGAATC
>NW_016928643.1:0-302 GCF_001483705.2 Eufriesea mexicana
GCATAAATAAGGAGGAAAGATACTAGTGGCGTGCAATAGCCATTGCAATGCTATAGAATCTGGTTGGAAAATTCATTTTCTTTGACTTTTTCGACTTATAACGTGGTGACCTAGCTTTCTTGGGCACACAAGTGGGAAAGATTCTACTGGCGTGCTGTAGCTATAGCAATGCAATAGAATCTGGATGGAAAATACAATTTCATTGACAGTTTCAACTAACATCGTGGTCAGCTAACCTTCTTGTATAAATATGGACGAAACATTCTATTGGCGTGGTACAGCCATAGCAAAGGTATAGAATC
>NW_016928643.1:328-708 GCF_001483705.2 Eufriesea mexicana
AAACAGGTTTTTATGGATATTTTGGACTAATATCGTGGTGAGCTACCTTTCCTGCATACATAAGGAGGAAAGAAACTAGTGGCGTGCTATAGCCAATGCAATGCTACAGAATCTGTCTGGAAAATTCAATTTTAATGACATTTTCGACTAATATGGTGGTGAGCTAACTTTCTTGCATATGTAAGGTGGAAAGATACTATTGGCGCGATATAGCCACTGCAATTCCATAGAATCAGCATGGAAAATTCGATTTTGTCGACATTTTCGGCTAATATCAAGGTGACCAAACATCTTTACATAAATAAGGACGATAGATACTATTGGCGTGATATAGACATAGAAATGCAGTAGTATCTGGCTGGAAAATTCAATATCATTGT
>NW_016928644.1:0-618 GCF_001483705.2 Eufriesea mexicana
GTCAATAAAATTGTATTTTTCAGCCAGATTCTATAGCATTGCAATGGCTATAGCACGACAACATAGTATTTCCTCCTTATTTATGCCGAAAATCTCGCCTACCACGATATTAGTTGAATATGTCTATAAAATTGAATTTTCGAGCCAGATTCTATAGCATCGAAATGACTATAGCACGCCAGTAGAATCTTTGATCCTCATATTTGCAAGAAAGTTAGGTAACCACGATATTAGCCGAAAATATCAATAAAAATGAATATTCCAGGTAGATTATATAGCACTACAGTGGCTATAGCACGCCAATAGCTTGTTTCGCCCTTATTTATGCAAGAAAGCTAGTTAACCGCGATATTAGTCGAAAATGTCAAAAAAAATGAATTTTCCAACCAGATTCTATAGCAGCGAAATGGCTATAGCACGCCAATAGCATCTTTTCTCATTTTTTAGGCGGGAAAAGTAGCTCACCACGATATCAGTCGAAAATGTCATTAAAAATGAATTTTCCAACCAGATTCTATTGCAGTGCAGTAGCTATAGCACGCCAATTGTGTCTTTCCTCATTATTTAGGCGGGAATGGTAGAACACCACGATATCAGTCGAAAATGTCCATAAAATCG
>NW_016928645.1:0-566 GCF_001483705.2 Eufriesea mexicana
AAGTTAATATTTTATTCTGTTCTTTATAACTCCAACTTATTCACATTCTCACTTAATAAGGAATTTTCAAAGAAATTGCAGACAGTTAAAATTAAAATATTCGTATTCCTTTCAGAGGAATTTTATTAGTATCATCTGCTTCCATTAAACGTATTATTAATTAATTTAATGAAAACGCATTCCATATGGAATATCTCGTTCCATACTATCAATGCCAGAGGAACAAAGATTCAGATACTTATCTTATTCAATATTATTATTGCATTCAACATAGGTTAATATCGCCGTTACTATAACTGCAGTCTCTGCTTCACATCTATTGCCAATATTATGGATAATTCCAAGAATTGCATTTAATCGACTGCAAATAATTTACCAATGTACTGATTTATATACTAAGGACTCAAGATCGAAGAATGACTATAATGAACAACAATAATCACGGATTCAATATATTGCAGACAAGCTTGTTGTAATACCACTGTTGTAATTCTACCAAGTAACACGTGCAGTGCAAAGGTTAGATTCCAAATCTGATGGAAGCATTCCTTACTGGTTGTTATTCG
>NW_016928646.1:0-809 GCF_001483705.2 Eufriesea mexicana
GCACAAGAGTCAATGATATCCTGACCTATCCAGGCCGAACCTAACCTAGCCAAACGTAGAATACCTACACATAACATGCCGCGGCCACAGTCGCTGGCTCCCTCAGAGACTAGCAGAATGTTATTTAGCACATTGAAGCACAGATGTCCATAGAATATTAGTGTTGAGTACATACGTCAAAGCTATACTAGCCTGACACAACCGAACCTAACCTAACCAACTTATCCAGTCCCAAGATAACGTGCCGCGACCAGTATTGCTGGTTTCTCCAGAGCCTAGCAATCAGAACACAATACAGCACAACAGAGCGCTGGAATCCACCGAATAGCAGTGCATAGCACAAAAGTCAAAGTTACCCTATCCTAACATAACCGAACGTTACCCAACCAAGCGCTACATAACTTAACCTAACCTGCCTAGAGCACCATTGCTGGCCTCCCAAGCGCCAAGAAGATCATTCTAGAGCACAGTAGGTCGCAGAAACCCACAGAATTGTAGTTTATAGCACAAAATCCGAAGTTACCCAACTAAAGAAAACGTAACATAGGCGGACTTTAAGGAACCCAACCTGACGTGCCACGACCGCTGTTGCTGGCATCACGAGAGCTAAGCAGAGTATAGTAGAGCAATGTAGAGGGCAGAAGTCCACCGAATAGCAGTGTATAGCACTGCGATCGAAGCTATCCTATCCTAAATCATCCAAACGTAATATACCCGAACGCAACTCAGCTGTACCTTGCGTGCCTAGACGACTATGCCTGGCATCTCCTGAGCCAAGCAGAATATGCTAGAGCACTGTAGAGCGCAGA
>NW_016928647.1:0-942 GCF_001483705.2 Eufriesea mexicana
CCAAGAAACGAACTACAGATTATTTACCCCTATATAGCCACGCCAGTAGGGTGTAGAGATTTCGAGTTCCTCTTGACTTCTATTGGATTTATCATAGTCGGTAGCTTGTTCGACGTGCGATGCTCGACGTACAAGTTCGAATCCAGGCTTAAGGCGAGGACTCCAGCGTGCGCGTTTCTCACAAGCACGTGAAAGTGTACGAGCAATATCGTTCGAAGTGTTCTGTTCCTACCGCGAAAAGATAAGCCTTGTCGGACTCGCACGTTTGACCACCAACGGTAAGCATCTCCTTCGAGCTTCCTGATCTCACTGTGGCAAGGACCCATACTGCCCGATTATGACTGTGCAAGGAGCATCGATCCTTTTTCTCGTGAATTATTTCGATGTCATGGGCTAAGTAGACGGTAGAGTGGTTAAATTACGAGGACAAATTTCGAAATAGGAAGTGGACAAGCGGCGGATCAGCATCTGAGTAAGTATATAACAATGTATATTGGAGGAGCATCTCTCAGAGGAATAGATGAGAAATTTTTCGGAAAAATTTTTGGGAAAATGAGGGCAGACAAGGTTTTTTTAAAGAACGAGGGAGGAGTATTGGGTGTTATGGGCGGAGTCTACGATGAGAGGCTTTGCTAAACCGAAAAACTTCGTGGTGTAAGATTGAAGCGAAACAGAGAGATGATAGTTAGACCTTTGGCTATGTTTATGTATATGTGAAACGCATAATTAAATGTATTGTATATGGATGGTGCAAATAAGATAGCTAATATTAATCGGATGAAGTAGGGAGTGGACTATGAACGGAATGGATGATTAATTCGACACCTTGATGGACGGTTGTAAATAAATTTTAAAGGTATAAAGGTAAACGTGGTACCGGGGCCGAAATTTCTTGCCATTGAATATTTCACTACTTCGAAATAAGACTAACTATGAAAATTT
>NW_016928648.1:0-879 GCF_001483705.2 Eufriesea mexicana
AGGTTTCGTTTGGATAGGTTAGGTTAGGAAAATTTTGGTTGGGATAGCTATGACTTTCGTGCAGCACGCAGTTATTAGGTGGATTCCAGTGATCTACTCTGCTCTACTACATTCTGCTTGACTGCGTGGAGCCCAGGAGTAGAGGCCGTGGCACGATATGTTGATCTCAGCTGTGTTCCTTTAGGTTAGGTTAGGAAAACTTTTGTTAGGCTCTCTTCGACTTTTGTGCTATACACTGTTCTTCCGTGGTTTTCTGCTCTCTCCAGTGCTCTAATATACCCTGGCCAACTCTGCGGAGGTGAGCAATTGTGGCCGCGGCACGTTAGCTTGGTATATGTTGCGATTGGTTTTGTTAGGTTAGACTATGTTTGGTACGAGTGGCAACGACTTTCGTGCTATACACTGATATTCGCTGGATTTCTGTAATCGACTGTGCTCTACTAAAATCTGTTTCCTCTAGGCACGGCAGGAGCTGTGCTCGCTGCAAGTCACGTTGAGCAATGCTACGTTTTGTTAGGTATAGTTAGGTCAAGTTAGGTTAGGATATTTGCGACATTTATGCTTTCGACTGCATTGCGGTGGGTTTATGCGCTCTCCTGTTCTCCCGTATACTCCGTTTGTACCTGTGGGTGCCAGCAATAGCGGTATCGACTGGATAGGTTGGACTAGGCTACGTTTGTTTATGTTACGTTCAGTGGGGTTAGGAGAGGATAGTTTAGACTATTGTGCTATACACGGCGATTCGCGGATATCTGCGCCCAACTGTGTTCCAATATTTTCTGCTTGGCTCTGGCGAGGCCAGTAATAGTGGGCACAGAACGTTAGATAGGGTTATGTTACGTTTGGTTTGGTAAGGTTTTGTCATGCTCGGTCACGATA
>NW_016928649.1:0-354 GCF_001483705.2 Eufriesea mexicana
CCATTGGCAGGTACAGACATCTACTTGCCAGAAAATAGGTCCATTCAAAATCTATAATCTGTTTTAGTTTGGTGAATAGATCTCCTAACGCCTTCAATCCAATGGCAAGTGCAGCCATCTACTTGCCAGAGAATAAGTCTATACAAAATTTATAAGCTGTCATATTTTGGTGATTAGATCACCTAACGCCTTCAATCCAATGGCATGTACAGCCATCTACTTGCCAGAGAATAGGTCTATTCAAAATCTATTACCTGCTATATCATGGGGAACAGATAGCCCAACGCCCCCAATCCAATCTCTAGTAATGCCATCTACTTGCCTGGGAATAGGTCTATTCAAAATCGATAACAT
>NW_016928649.1:703-975 GCF_001483705.2 Eufriesea mexicana
GGTCTTTCCAAAATCTATAGTCTGTTATAGCTTGGTGAGTAGATCGCCTACCGCCTTCAATACAATGGCAAGTACAGACATTTACTTGCCAGACAATAGGTCTATTCAAAATCTATAACCTGTTATAGCATGGTGAAAAGATCGCTTAACGACTTCATTCCAATGGCAAGTACAGCCATCTACTTGCCAGAGAATAGGTCTATACAATATCTATAAGCTGCTATAGCTTGGTGATTAGATCGCGTATCGCCTGCAATCCAATGGCAAGCACA
>NW_016928650.1:0-707 GCF_001483705.2 Eufriesea mexicana
AGGTGTCGCTGTTCTACGTTCGGTTATGTTACGTTAGATCTGCTTACGTTAGGATATCTTCGACTCTTGCGCTATACATTGCTACTTGGTGGCTTTCTGCGCCCTGCTGTGCACCTGCATATTCTGCTTGGATATGTCGAGGCCAGCAGTAGTTGTCTCGAATAATTAGGTTCAGTTACTCCAAGTTTTGCTAGGTTAGGTTAGGTCTGGTTAGGTTATATCCTTGTCTTTCGCGCTTCACATTTCCATCTGGTGGCTTTCTGCTTATCTACTGTGCTCTACTATACTGTTCTTGACTCTGCGGTGGCCAGCAATGACTGTCGTGTGACGACAGATTCCGTTAGGCTACGTCTGGTAGTATTACGTTTGGGTAGGTTAGGATAGGATAGCTTTGGCTTTTGTGCTTTACACCGCTATTCGGTACATATCTGTGCTCCGCATTGCCCTACTGGCAACCGCTTGTCTCTGATGAGGCCAGCAATAGCTGTCGTGCCATGGTCGGTTGGGTTATGTTACGCTTGGTATGGTTAGGCTATGTTACATTTGGCTTGGATGTTTTTGATTTTTGTGCTATACGCTTCTATTCGGTGGATTTTTGCGCTCTGCTGTGCTCTAGCAAACTCTGACGTTGATTTTTGTGCTACACGCTTCTATTCGGTGGATTTTTGCGCTCTGCTGTGCTCTAGCAAACTCTACTTGGCTATGGG
>NW_016928651.1:0-733 GCF_001483705.2 Eufriesea mexicana
TCAGTTCAGGTCAGTTCACTTCAGATCAGATCATGTCATGTCAGATCACATCACGTCAGGTCATGCCAGGCAATGTCGGGGCTGGTCAGGTCAGGTCAGGTCTGGTAAGGTCAGGTCAAGACAGGTCAGGTCAGGTCAGTTCAGCCCAGGTCATGTCAGGTCAGGTCAGGTCAAATGATGTCAGTTCAGGTCAGTTCAGGCCAGGTCAGGTCAGATCAGACCGGTCAGGTCAGGTCAGGTCATGTCAGGTCAGATCAGTCAGGTCATGCCAGGTCAGGTCAGCTCAGTCAGATCAGTCAGGTCAGGTCAGGTCATGTCAGGTCTGGTCAAGTCTGGTAAGGGTAGGCCAGGTTAGGTCAGGTCAGGTCACGTCGTGACAAGTCACATCAGGTCAGGTCAGGCCAGGCAAGGTCGGGGCTGGTCAGGTTAGGTCAGGTCATGTCAGGTCAGGTCAGTGAGATGATGTCAGTTCAGGTCAGTTCAGTTCAGGCCAGGTCAGGCAAGGTCAGGTCAAGATAGGTCAGGTCATGTCAGGTCAGGTCAAGACAGGTCAGGTGAGGTCAGGTCAGGCCAGGCAAGGTCAGGGCTGGTCAGGTCCGGTCAGGTCAGGTCAGCCCATGTCATGTCAGGTCAGGTCAGGTCAGATGATGTCAGTTCATGTCACTCCAGATCAGAACAGGTCAGGCAAGGTCAGGTCAAGTTAGATCAGGTCATGTCAGGTCAGGTCAGGTCA
>NW_016928652.1:0-1380 GCF_001483705.2 Eufriesea mexicana
TATTAAGAAATTTTATTCGTAGGCGAAAAATGAATACAAAATAAAAAATAGATTGAAAAAAAAATGCCAAATTATAAGGCGAGAATCGAACCCCGACCTGCAGCGTAACAATTTTCGGACGTTGCTCCTGGGCCACAACGCTGCTTAAAAACCAATGGAAATATATTCTAGTTAACGAAGTAATAAAACTTTGATCATAAATTTCTCAAAAACTACTGAGTAGTTGCCCCTATAATGGTATATTTTCTTGAACTGCATGACGAAATCTACAAACCTAGAAAGTTTCAATTAAATCGGTGACCCGAAGGACTTGCACTCTCCTTGTGAGTCTATACTTTCATACCCCTAAATTTAATTTCTGCTTAAATGTGTTTATAGTAGAAAACGAAGAAACTTTTTCGCTTAGAAAATTGGGAAAATTCGAGCGCTGGTAGTTCCACCAAAAATATTTTTTCGGAGTCCTAATGATCAGAAATCGAACCACTAAAGTATCCAGTTTTAAGAAACTTCATAAAAGTTAATGGAGAATTTTTCATTTTCAAGTTATTACATTTTGAACGAAGAGTACACTACCGACATGATAGTAACTGGAAAAGTTAATATAATAGAATGTGCATTGGATACAGTTCTATTTACACACACCAGTGACAATGAGCAAATACAAGTAAAACGCTGGTTTTTGGAAAGGTAGAGAGAGGAGAAAGAACAAACAGCAAAGAAAATAGACAGATGGATAAGAGAAAGAACAACGGGTAGGAGAAAATGGGAAAGAATGGAAGGGATAAAGACATCAAAGTATCACCCAGTGTGCAAGGGAATAATGACACGGAAACACCAGAATATCTAAGAGGGAAACTTAACACTAGGTTTGCGGACGCTATCTGTATACCTATTTCTAAGAACACCTGTCAAATTTACAGGTAAAGGAAACCACGTGTCTTTTCTTTTTTTAACGATTAGGTTAACACGTTGAATGTGGCGCCGATTTTGCTATACTTTCCGTTCAGGCGGCAGCTAGCGAGCACTTGATGCCGAGCGCTCAAGTATACCGAAGGGTATGAGCAGAAGATTACTTTGTTTCACTTTGTCGTTTGGACTGTGAGAATGGTACAGCCAATGCACAAATATACAAATTATAAACAGAAGATAATGGGGTGAGGAATGCCAGAAAGGCAAAAAGGCGATCACCAAGAAACGATCAGTCGAAAAAAGCCACGGAAGTGTAAAGATTTACTTTAGCAGAGGGAATTAAATTTTTACAATATATTAATTGTCATTGATAATTTAACCCTTGACAATGCCAGTCTTACGCACCGATGATGATCAAACGAAAAATTCGCTGTCAGTCCCTAGAATCCACACCGTCCAAACGAAAAGTCT
>NW_016928652.1:1499-2985 GCF_001483705.2 Eufriesea mexicana
GCCCGTCGGTCGCTGGGTTGGCCTCGTGGTGGCAGTGGTTGAAGCCTACATCGCAGGCAAGGGTTCTCGAAGCCCGGCGTGAGAGTTGCGCATCGTACAGCTCGGGTGCTGTCCTCCTGAGACAGTAGGGATTTAGAAAGGTCCCGTCCCAACACCAAGGGAGTCGACTGGGGCTAGCATCCCAGTTAGACAAATTGGCAGGACCGATTGTGTTCTTGGCACTTTCGGTTCGCGCTGGTTGGGCGTATCCCAACCCCTCCATAGGGGGGTGTGTGGGTGTTTTGTCCCCATCGCCCTTGCGGAGGTTGGATAACTGGATAAGCGACAGCTTCTAACAGTTTACTATCCAAACTCATGTCAGTCCCTAGGGACTGACGTAGCACTCAACGTGTTAACCCTTTGACACTCGAGAGGTGAGCTTCAATCACCATTTCATAAAATTTGGAAGATCGATGTTAATTAATATATCAAATTTAATGTAACGTAACAGTGTGCGAGGTATCGAAATCAAATAATTCTACAATTCTGTTATTATACAATTCTATATTTACTGCTGAAAAAAGTATCGTCAGTTTTTTAGTAGAGAATCTTTGAATTTCTGCTCTTTTCCAGCCAAAAAATCGTCGAATGTAAAGGGTTAAATGTGTAAAGAGTGTAGCGACCATCATTCTCGCCCTCGCCACTAGATGGATCCCGCCTTCGAGGACTTTCCCCGCAAGTCCTCGGAAAACTCCCAATTCCTATATATATAACTTCCCGTCTTTCTAATAGTATCCCCAGTGTCTAAGGCAGGGCCTGCTAAGCAAACCTTACCGATGAGCCCGCTAGCAGGCCCGGGACGAAACGCATCCCTTCCTTTTCCTAACGTCCCTTCTAGCTACCTACCACCGAGGATACCTGCAACAGTCAACTTCAAGCGATGGTGGGGGAGAGGACCCCCACAAAGATCTTTGGAAAGGAAAGTCTTCGAAAATATTCTCCTGTGTGTGTATTCTGAAAATATTCTAACCTGTGACCAGCCGACTTTAAATGATGGAGGGGGAGGACCCCCACAAGAGTATAAGAGTGTGAAAGTACAGGCTTTGTCCTTTATATTGGCCCCCCAAATGTTATTTTACGATTTCATCTCATAAAGTTATTGCTGTTTAAATATGAACATAGTATAGACTCAGTTTTGTCTTCACTGTATTTACTTATTTATTATGCCTTTTTTAATGATATGTACTGCTTTAGTATTTAAATTAAAATGTCTCCTAATAACAATAATGATTCCTCGATGTAAATAAAGCTCGTTATCTTCTTTAATAAGAAACAACGAAAGTAATCAATTACTGAATTGAAAAATATACACATATACATTTCCATTTACAAAAATGAGAATTGATCTTCATATTGAAATTTTATTTTCGTTTCAGCCATTTTCTTACGTAATTGGTAGTTGATGAATAATTAGCATTTTCAAATTAAAATTGGACACCCTGTATGT
>NW_016928653.1:0-2057 GCF_001483705.2 Eufriesea mexicana
CATGGCTCCATGCTGGTGATATTTCACGAGTTCAATATTTTTCTACTGTTGCACGTGCCTGATCACTAATGAAATGTGGAAGAACAATGATCCATAACTTACACCATTTAATTACAACTAAAGGTTATGTTAGTACAAATACTTACATTCTTTTGCGTGATGCAGGCACACCTGCATGGATACAATAATGCTTCCGACATTTGTTTGCAATGTTTTCTCATTTCCTATGCACTCTACTGTTTAGTTGGAGAAAAATTAACAAATCACTCAATTTCTGTGATGAATTTATGAACTTTTATACTTGCGTTGTAAAGGCGTATCTTTGCATATTTGTCGTCTGCTAGGTAAAGGAATGAATGCTGATTGTCTAATTAAAACCGTTTGTGCTGAATTTATTAAAGAATGTGTAAAACTTTATGGGGTTCTTAAGTGAATAAAAAGGAGGGAAGAGAATGTGTGTTAGTTAGTTATGTCTTTTTATTGTTTTATTTATTTCGTCCAATACAAAACCAGGCGATCTCAAGGCACAATCTACATCCTTTCTAACTAATCCGAGCTTCGAGTTCAAAATCATAGATGTCACTGATTTTCTTTGAATAGGTTACTAACTCTGGTTATGTGCTCCTGATACTTCCTGATAAACCAATTCGGCAGTGGAAAATGCACTAATTACTGAATATCTGTGATTAATTTATAAACTTTTATAATTGCATCGTAAAGGCAGATCCTTCAGGAATTTCTCAATATATTTTTCTATATAGATTTGTCCCTAATTAATTTAATATTAATTATTATTCTGCGCAGTGTTTGAATTGTTGTCGAAGGCGCTATTGGTTTTCATTAATTACTATCTCTTACGCAATTAATTTATAAAACTTTAAGCACTTATTATAAAAACTATGTCCTTGCGAATTTTCTCATATAACTTTTGATCACATTTTGCTTCTAGTTTCGTTGAGTATTAAATATTTTCACGAAAGATCGTGATGGTCGCCGTTACGAAATCATAGATGCCATCAAATAAAAATTAATAACTAACAATTTAGAGCAAAATTCTTTACGAAAATTATATAGGAATTCAGCTTGATGTTCCAGTTTTGCAATGAAAATATAAAAGTTCACAAATTATTAACGGAAATTGAGTAATTAATAATTTATCACTGCCGGAGCCATTTTATCCTTTTCTATTCCCTCTCTGTCCTTGTCTACCACGTGACGAGCTCTTCGATGACCTCCTTGCCAATTTTATATTCCTATTGCTTCCTTCATTCCTGAGCCCAAATCACAGATGGCGCTGATCGCAGGCGGTTCGAATTTTTTTCGAACTGGATACTAGAAATCAATTGGACAGTAGAAAATTAATAAATTGCCAAGGTCTTTGTAATTAATTCGTGAACATTTATAGCTGTAGACCGAAGTTGAAATTATAGGCAAAATTCTTATACGATGTTTAATTTAATAATTAATACTTACATGAGCAATAGGTTTTGTATTTCCTGCAGTAAATAAGATTGCTATAGAAAAATATTTTTCCCGCATATATTCTTATTATTTTGTAATAAATATATACTAGCATAAAAAAACGTAAAAAATAATTCTTTTCTTAAAAAATTATAATTACAATTGTTTATTTACAATGCAAAATGAATACAAAATAAAAAATATATTGAAAAAACTATCAAACCTATGGGGAAGGGAATCGAACACCGGTCCTCCATCATAGCAATTCACGATCACCGCTGTTACGATAAAACCTAACTTGAAACACATTAGAAAGAAATGTATAATTAAAGAAGTAGTAAAACTTTAATCGCAAATATCTCAAAAACTCTTGAGTAGTTGCGACTATAATGATGTTATTGCCCACTCTCCATTTTCAAATTCCAAAAGGAACATTGAAAACTTACAAGAGATAGGAAATATCTTAAACCTTGTGCGTAGCTCTTAGCTTGATATCGTTTGCCAAAGATTTCTCTTTGGAAAATAATACCAATTACCAGGTCTCACCACGTGGAGGTGGCTACGCATCGAGACCCGACATGCGCCCTAGTGGCGCA
>NW_016928653.1:4897-10204 GCF_001483705.2 Eufriesea mexicana
AATGGTTCTCCATATAATTTTCCACCTTCTCCTGTACTTGTGGGATCCCACCTTGTGTTATGAATCCTTTGATAATTCTATGAAATATAGTGCCATCCCAATAACCATCCATACATAATTGTATGAAATTTCTACATGTCTTTGGAGTTTCTTTGGCCCATAATTCTGACTCAATATCAGCAATAGTTGTTTTCATTACAGCCTAGTTATAACAAATATATTAGTTTGTTTAATGTAAAATACTTTTAAAACCAAATTTATTAAAATTTTCTATTTAATATTGTAATTCAAATTAGAAATTATTTAATGCACTAATATAGAAATTTAGAAAGTAAATATTATATATCGGTTAAATTTTTAAAAACAGATATACAATGCATTGTAATATTATTAACTAATACTTACTGTGCCCGTAGTGGGTGGCACTTGTATATAAATATTACTCATGTTTGTAAGTCTCCTATAATAAAAAAATCCTTCGTCAATAATATTTCATATTAAATCTTTAGTCACTTATAAATCAGTCAACCAAATAATTCTTTTCTCGAATAATCATCAGCAGGTAAGACGTACCTTTTACCTCCTTTTAACGTTGGCTTTATTGGCCCAATCAATTCCACGTGCCACAGTCCCATTATTCCTGCTGCTTTTATAGTTTCCAAGTTCCTATAGATATTTCTACACATTTGTGCCTTGATGCAACTTTTATACTCTATACTCAATTTATTTTCTATTTTTATAACTATTACCAAGTGCTCATTCTCCATCTCTTCAATGATCCTTATATTTGCATGTCGATGCCTCACATCCTTCTTTGTTCATACACATGCTACCCCTTTCTTGTTTCTTTACTCCACATAATATGCGTTTCCTCTTCTTACTGCTTTCATTTGAACCACTAAATTAATTTCATTCCTTCTTGTGTGTCTAGGCCATCTCCATTTTTTGAATCTTCATTTGAACATCAAAGATTTCTATCTTGTATGTTATATCGTTAGCCTACCTAGAATGCAATAGACATATCATATTATATTTGTATTGCTGCTTCAATTTTTTCCCGCTATAAAATATAATTCTTGGCATTTCATGGCTCCATGCTGGTGATATTTCACGAGTTCAATATTTTTCTACTGTTGCACGTGCCTGATCACTAATGAAATGTGGAAGAACAATGATCCATAACTTACACCATTTAATTACAACTAAAGGTTATGTTAGTACAAATACTTACATTCTTTTGCGTGATGCAGGCACACCTGCATGGATACAATAATGCTTCCGACATTTGTTTGCAATGTTTTCTCATTTCCTATGCACTCTACTGTTTAGTTGGAGAAAAATTAACAAATCACTCAATTTCTGTGATGAATTTATGAACTTTTATACTTGCGTTGTAAAGGCGTATCTTTGCATATTTGTCGTCTGCTAGGTAAAGGAATGAATGCTGATTGTCTAATTAAAACTGTTTGTGCTGAATTTATTAAAGAATGTGTAAAACTTTATGGGGTTCTTAAGTGAATAAAAAGGAGGGAAGAGAATGTGTGTTAGTTAGTTATGTCTTTTTATTGTTTTATTTATTTCGTCCAATACAAAACCAGGCGATCTCAAGGCACAATCTACATCCTTTCTAACTAATCCGAGCTTCGAGTTCAAAATCATAGATGTCACTGATTTTCTTTGAATAGGTTACTAACTCTGGTTATGTGCTCCTGATACTTCCTGATAAACCAATTCGGCAGTGGAAAATGCACTAATTACTGAATATCTGTGATTAATTTATAAACTTTTATAATTGCATCGTAAAGGCAGATCCTTCAGGAATTTCTCAATATATTTTTCTATATAGATTTGTCCCTAATTAATTTAATATTAATTATTATTCTGCGCAGTGTTTGAATTGTTGTCGAAGGCGCTATTGGTTTTCATTAATTACTATCTCTTACGCAATTAATTTATAAAACTTTAAGCACTTATTATAAAAACTATGTCCTTGCGAATTTTCTCATATAACTTTTGATCACATTTTGCTTCTAGTTTCGTTGAGTATTAAATATTTTCACGAAAGATCGTGATGGTCGCCGTTACGAAATCATAGATGCCATCAAATAAAAATTAATAACTAACAATTTAGAGCAAAATTCTTTACGAAAATTATATAGGAATTCAGCTTGATGTTCCAGTTTTGCAATGAAAATATAAAAGTTCACAAATTATTAACGGAAATTGAGTAATTAATAATTTATCACTGCCGGAGCCATTTTATCCTTTTCTATTCCCTCTCTGTCCTTGTCTACCACGTGACGAGCTCTTCGATGACCTCCTTGCCAATTTTATATTCCTATTGCTTCCTTCATTCCTGAGCCCAAATCACAGATGGCGCTGATCGCAGGCGGTTCGAATTTTTTTCGAACTGGATACTAGAAATCAATTGGACAGTAGAAAATTAATAAATTGCCAAGGTCTTTGTAATTAATTCGTGAACATTTATAGCTGTAGACCGAAGTTGAAATTATAGGCAAAATTCTTATACGATGTTTAATTTAATAATTAATACTTACATGAGCAATAGGTTTTGTATTTCCTGCAGTAAATAAGATTGCTATAGAAAAATATTTTTCCCGCATATATTCTTATTATTTTGTAATAAATATATACTAGCATAAAAAAACGTAAAAAATAATTCTTTTCTTAAAAAATTATAATTACAATTGTTTATTTACAATGCAAAATGAATACAAAATAAAAAATATATTGAAAAAACTATCAAACCTATGGGGAAGGGAATCGAACACCGGTCCTCCATCATAGCAATTCACGATCACCGCTGTTACGATAAAACCTAACTTGAAACACATTAGAAAGAAATGTATAATTAAAGAAGTAGTAAAACTTTAATCGCAAATATCTCAAAAACTCTTGAGTAGTTGCGACTATAATGATGTTATTGCCCACTCTCCATTTTCAAATTCCAAAAGGAACATTGAAAACTTACAAGAGATAGGAAATATCTTAAACCTTGTGCGTAGCTCTTAGCTTGATATCGTTTGCCAAAGATTTCTCTTTGGAAAATAATACCAATTACCAGGTCTCACCACGTGGAGGTGGCTACGCATCGAGACCCGACATGCGCCCTAGTGGCGCAGCCTGCTGGCGCTACCTGTATCAAAGGTACCCTAATCTAACTTGGAGCGAATTAAGTTAAAATGACTCTACTGACACTTTATTATATTTCGTGTCTTACAAAAGGGGTTTCGGTTCGGTATACTGAAACTCTACTGTCGCAACGCTAAGATATTTTCAAGTTCCCATAAAAATAGGGAATGAAATATCAAACACGCGAGCTAATAGAAAATCGCGACGCGCCCGAACGAGTTCGCGATTATTCGAAAGACCGACTAGCCTAGGCGATGTACTCCCGTGTACAGAGATAACTTCATACCTCGGCACCCTCCCGATCGGGCCTAGCTCAATTCCAGTCACTGTCGCACTCGCCAAGACTTACACGTGGACCAAGGATAGTCCCTGAACCAATGAAACTTCTAGTGTCAACGCGAGGGCCCTGCTGGGCGGTTGCCGGCCAAGACAGACACTTCGCATCCCAGCCACACGGGGTAGAACTTAATCATCCCTGTGGTCTAACCGTAGATGGTACTAGTCCGTCAGCCAGCATGTGCCCGAGCCCAAGTCGCGTACGACTTAGGCAGCGGACCGCCCCGTCGAGGTCAGAAGACGCACTGATCCGAGGGGGTCACCCTGGAACCCGATGCATGACGAGATTGACAGTGACTGGAAATGAGTGTCGGAGACGAGTCGTGAGGATGACTTACGAAGCATGTACTTATCGAGTACACGAGAGCACGTCGCGTAGGCTAGTCGGTACTTACGAACGATCGCGATTATCGCGAGAACAATTATGTTCTATTTGCTAAACGAGGGGGATAAGAAAATGATAGAGAATTTATAAATTTCGCTCCAAATTAGGTAGCTTACCTTTGTACAGATAGCGCGCACATGATACTTAGTCTATGGATCTATCTTATGATTACTTAAAAGTAAACGCACGCATCGTTCATTGATATGTCGCAAATGAAGTCTTGAGGAACCTAAAAGCTAAAACAGAATATATTATTGTTAATATGTAGCTGAAAGGAAAGGGATTAGTACGAGGAAACCATCAAGGCTAATAACCAAATGGAACGAGCAAGCCAACGTCGAGACCTGAACAACATAACTACGAGACAGAAACATTCCAACGGTGAGATATAAACATACCAACGAGGAAGCGCTCGAGTATTATACGAAATACTCGAACGCTCTAACGAAAACAAAACGAACGGAAGTCGTAAAATTTGTGAAAGGAAAGATTTAGCCAACGATGAGACATAAGTAAACCAACGACGAAGCATTCGAATATTATACGAAATACTCGAATGCTGAAACAAAGACATATAGAATAAAGAAAATAAAATCTGCAAGAATAAAAATGATTAGAACCTGAAAGAAGAAATAATTAGTACCTGAAAGAAGGAATTAATATTAAATTATTCAAGAGAGTGGGCAATGGACACTGAATATTGATCTAACCAATTGATCTAACCAACGATGATATACACATAAACCAACGACGAAGCATTCGCATAGTGTACAAAACACTCGAATGCACAAACAATGAAATCTAGGATAAAAGAAATAGAATCTGAAAGAAGAAATAATTAAAACCTGAAACAAAAAGAAAGAATATTAACGCGAACCTTCCGAAGTCCAACCGACAACTGGCACGAGCCTGCACGCGGGTCCCTTATATAGCGGCGGCCGGGCGAAGATCGGCGAAAATTTCCGAACTTTACCGATTCCTTTAAAAGTTACTTTTTCGCTGTAATAACTAATAATTTATTAACTTTCTTGACTTTTGTCGTTAATATACGTTGCAAACTATTTGTTATCGACAATTTTAATTTGTTATTGACATTAAATTTATTAATTTATTAACTTCTTGTAAGTTCCGAATATATTCTAACACAAATACGTCGTTTGCTTAAGTAGTAGGCAATAATTTATTAATTTTTTCACTTTTATTACAAATATACGTTGCGAGCAATTTGTTATTAACATTATTAATTTGTTATAAACAGACAGTGTAATAATTTATAAACTTTTTGTAAATTATAGTTACATTTTGACACAATTTCGTTCCAAGTTCAAGTAATAGCCAGTAATTTCTTAATGTTTTCAATTTTATTGTAAATTTACGTTGTGAACAATTTGTTATTTACATTAATAATTTGTTACTAACGATAAGTATTATAA
>NW_016928654.1:0-1480 GCF_001483705.2 Eufriesea mexicana
TGGATGTATGGATGGGTGGATGTATGGATGGGTGGATGTATGGATGGGTGGATGAATGGATGGGTAGCTGTATGGCTGGATGAATGTATGGAAGGATGTGTATATGGATGGATGAATGTATGGATTGATGGCCGTATGGATGGATGTATGTATGGATGGATTGAGGTATGGATGGATGGATGTACGGATGAATGGATGTACAGATGAATGGATGTATGGATGGATGTATGTATGGACGGATGTATGTATGTATGAATGGATGGATGTATGGATTGATGGATGTATGGATGTATGGATGTATGAATGGATGGATGTATGGATTGATGGATGTATGGATGTATGGATGTATGCATGTATGGATGTACGAATGTATGGATGTACGAATGTATGGGTTTAAGGATGTATGGATGAATGGATGTATGGATTTACGGATGTATGGATGTGTGGATGTATATCTGTATGTATGTATGGATGGTTGGATGTACAAGTAGATGGATGTATGGATGGATGTATGTATGGATGTATGTATGTATGTATGTATGGTTGTATGGAAGTATGGATGGATGGATTTATGGATGTGTGGATGTATTAATGTAAGGATGGGTGGATGTATGGATGGATAGATGTATGGATTGATGGGTGTATGGACGGGTACTTGAATGGATGGATGGATGTAGGGATCGATAGATGTATGGATCGGTGGATGTATGGATGGATGGATGTATGTAAAGGTGGATGTATGGATGAAGGTATGAATGGATCAATGGTTGGATGGATGGATGGATGTATGGATGGATTGAGGTATGGATGGACGGATGTACGTATGTATGAATGTATGGATGTATGTATGTACGGATGTATGGATTTACAGGTGTATGGTTGTGTGGATGGATGAGTGTATTGATGGATGTATGTGTGCATGGCAGTATATATGGATGGCTGGATGTGTTGATGTACAGGTGTTTGGATGCATGAATGTATGATTGTATGGATGTATGTATGTATGGATGTTTGGATGGGTGTGTGTACCGAATGATAGACGTACGAATGGAAGGATTTATGTATGTACGGATGAATGGATGTATGGATGGACGGATGGATGTATGGATGTATGCATGTATGGTTGTATGGATGGATGTATGTATCGAATGGTGGACGCACGATTGGAAGCATTTATGGAAGTATGGAAGTGGGGCTGTATGGATGAATGTATGTATGGATGGAGGTATGTATGTTTGGATGTATTTATGGATGGGTGGATGGTTGGATGTATGTATGGATGTATGCATGGATGTATGTATGGATGAGTGTATGGGGGTATGCATGGATGTATGGATGTACGTATGGATGAATGAGTGCATGGATGGATGGATTTATGGATGTATGGGTGTTGATGTATGGACGTATGTATGGATGAATCTATTGGTGTACGTATGGATGTATGTATTGATGTCTGTATGGATGCATGTATGGATGGATG
>NW_016928655.1:0-665 GCF_001483705.2 Eufriesea mexicana
GAGAATAGCAGTGCGTAGCACTAAAGTCAAAGCCATCCCAACCTAACCAAACATAACCTATCCCAACCAAACGTAATCGTGCACAACCTAACGTGCCTCTACCACTATTGCTGACATTCTAGGGTCGGTAGGGCGCACAGATCCACCGAATGGCTGTGTATAGCACAAAAATCAAAGCTATCCTGCCCAAACCTAACCAATCGTAACACGAACAAACGTTGCATAACAAAGGCTAACATGACGAGGCCAACCAAAGTTGCTGTCCTGCACAGGCCCAAGCAGAGAACACTAGAGCACAGTATGGCGCAGGAATCCACGGTATAGCGGTGTATGGCACAAAAGTCAGTGCCATACTAACCAAACTTAACCTAACCTAACAACACGTAACATGAGCCAACCGTATGTACCAGGACCATCATCGCTGGCCACCCGACAGGCAAGCAGAGTCGAGTAGAGCAGTGCAGTGCCAGATACCGACCTAATGGCAGTGTATAGCACAGAAGTCGCTGATACCTTAACCAAACATAACCTAACCTAGCCAGGGAGAACGCAGCATATCTCAAACTAACTCGCAGAGGCCACTATTGCTGGCCCCCCCGGATCCAAGCTGAGCATAGTAGGGCACAGTGGAGCGCAGAAATAGACCCTGTAGCTGGGTATGGCAC
>NW_016928656.1:0-2386 GCF_001483705.2 Eufriesea mexicana
ATTGATTTTATTCGCATTTTCGACTAGTATCGTGGTGATCTAACGTTTTTGCATAAATAAGGAGGAAAGATTCTTTTGTCGTCCAATAGTCATCGCAATGCTATTGTATCTGGCTGGAAAATTCAATTTCACTGACATTTCGCCCAATTTCGTGGTGGGATAACTTTCTTGCATTATTAAGGATTTAAGATCCTAATGGCGTGCTATAGCCATTGGAATGATATAGAATCTGTCCGAAAAATAATATTTTATCGACATTTTCGACTAATATCCAGGTGAGCTAACTTTCTTGCATAAAGAACTAGTAAAGATTCTACTGGCGTGCTATAGCCATTGCAATGCTATAGAATATGGCTGGAAAAAAAAATTTCATTGACATTTATGACATTTTCGGCAAATATCGTGGTGAACTAACTTTTATGCATAAATAAGGTGGAAAGATACAATTGGCGTCCTGTAGGCATCGCAATGCTATAGAATCTGGCTGGAAAATTCAATTTCATTGACATTCCGTCTAATATCGTGGTGAGCTAACTTTCTTGCATAATTAAGGATTTAAGATTCGAATGGCGTGGTATAGCCATTGGAATGATACAGAATCTGTACGGAAAATAATATTTGATTGTCATTTTTGGCTAATATCGGGGTGAGCTAATCTTCCTGCATAAAGAACTAGGAAAGGTTCTACTTGCGTGCTATAGCAATTGCAATGGTATAGAGTCTGGCTGGAAAATAGATATTTCGATAACATTTCCTTCTAATATCGTGACGAGCTAACTTTCTTGCATAAATAAGGCGAACAGATTCTGTTGGCGTGCTATACCATTGCAATACTATAGAATCTGCCTGGAAAATTGATTTTATTCGCATTTTCGACTAGTATCGTGGTGAGCTAACATTTTTGCATCAATAAGGAGGAAAGATTCTTTTGTCGTCCTATAGTCATCGCAATGCTATAGTATCAGGCTGGAAAATTCAATTTAATTGACATCTTCGCCGAATATCGTACTATGCTACTTTCTTGCATAAATAAGGCGGAAAGATTCTATTGGCGTGCTACAATCATTGCAATGTCATAGAATCTGCCAGGAAAACTATTTTACTCGCATTTTCGACTAGTATCGTGGTGAGCTAACTTTCGGGCATAAATAAGGGTGAAGGACTATATTGGCGTGCTATAGTCGTTGCAGTGATATAGAATCTGTCTGGAAAATTCTATTTTATTGACATCTTCGACTAATATCGTGGTGATATAGCTTTCTTGCATAAATAAGGAGGAAAGATACTATTGGCGGGCTATAGCCATTGCAATGCTATAGAATCTGGACGAAAAATATAATTTTATTGACATTTTTGACTACCACCGCTGTGAGCTAACTTTTTTGCTTAAATAAGGAGGAAGGATTCTATTGCAGTGCTATAGCCATTGAAATGCTGTAGAATCTGTCTGGAAAATGCAATTCGATTAACATTTTCTTCTAATATCGTGACGAGCTAACTTTCCTGCATAAATAATGCGGACAGATGCTGTGGGCGTGCTATACCATTGCAATGCTATAGAGTCTGCCTGGAAAATTTATTTTATTCGCATTTTCGACTAGTATCGTGGTGAGCTAACATTTTTGCATAAATAAGGAGGAAAGATTATTTTGTCGTCCAATAGTCATCGCAATGTTATAGTATCTAGCTGGAAAATATAATTTCACTGACATTTCGTCTAATATCGTGGTGGGCTAACTTTCTTGCATAATTAAGGATTTAAGACTCTAATGGCGTGCTACAGCCATTGGAATGATATAGAATCTGTCCGAAAAATACTATTTTATTGTCATTTTCGAGTAATATTCAGGTGAGCTTACTTTCTTGCATAAAGAACTAGGAAAGATTCTACTGGCGTGCTATAGCCATTGCAATGCTATAGAATATGGCTGGAAAATCCAATTTCATTGACATTCCGTCTAATATCGTGGTGAGCTAACTTTCTTGCATAATTAAGGATTTAAGATTCGAATGGCGTGCTATAGCCATTGGAATGATATAGAATCTGTACGGAAAATAATATTTGATTGTCATTTTTGGCTAATATCGGGGTGAGCTAATCTTCCTGCATAAAGAACTAGGAAAGATTCTACTTGCGTGCTATAGCAATTGCAATGCTATAGAGTCTGGCTGGAAAATAGATATTTCATTAACATTTCCTTCTAATATCGTGACGAGCTAACTTTCACGGCATAAATAACGATGAAAGTTTATATTGGCCTTCTATAGCCGTTGCAGTGATATAGAATCTGTCTGGAAAATTCTATTTTATTGACATCTTCGACTAATATAGTGTTGAGTTAACTTTCTTGCATAAATAAGGAGCAAGTATCGTATTGGCGTTCTA
>NW_016928657.1:0-5061 GCF_001483705.2 Eufriesea mexicana
TATTAGAGCTCTGTATAACGCGGAAATCCACCGCATAGCAGTGTACAGACAAAAGGCAAATCTATCCCGTCCTAACCTAGCCAAGCATTACCTAACCAAACGTAATATAACTCTACCTAACGTGCCGCGGCCACTATTCCTGACGTCCCCGGAAACAGGCAGAGTGTTGCAGCTCACAATATGGAGCAGAAGTCCATAGAATTGCGGTGAGTAGCATAAAAGTCATAGCTATCGCAGCCTAACCAAGCGCAACCTAATTAATAGAAGCGAAACATAGCGCAGTTAAAGTGCCGCGACCACTATGGCTGGCCTCCCTAGAGCCAAGCTGAACATATTAGAGGAAGGTAGAGCGCAGGAGTCCATAGAATCAATGTGCATAGCACTATTGTCGGAGCTACCCCATCCTAACGTAGACAAACGTAACACGGCCGAACGTAGCTTATCTCAACATAACGTGCCGATACCATTATTGCCTGCCTCCACAGCGCCAAGCGGGATATGCTAGACGAGAGTGCAACGCATAAATCCTCCGGAAAACAGTCTACACCACGTAAGCAAAGGCTATTCAAACATAACCCGGACTAACATATCCTAACCAAGCGTAGCCTAACTAAACCTGAGGTGCCGAGATCACTGTTACTGGCCTCGCCATAGTCGAGCAGAGTATATTATAGCAATGTGATGCGCAGATATCCACCGGACAGCAGTGTATAGCACATAGGTCGATCCTATCCTATCCTATCCTTTCCAAATGTAACATAACTGAACGTAGCCTAACGTAACCTTATGTGGCGAGACCACTATAACTGTCCGCCCAGAGCCGAGCGGAGCATAGTAGAACAACGTAAAGCGTTGAAAAGGATAGCAGTGTATAGCACAATGGTGAACATTATCTTATCCAAACCTGTCCAAACTTAATACAACCAGACGTAACATAAAGAAACACAACGTGCCTGAACCACAATTTCTGGCTTCCAAAGGAACAAGCGGAATATACTAGAGCACAGTAGAGCGCAGAAAGCCACCACACGGCAGTGCATAGCACAAAAGTCGGAGAAATCGTAAACTAACCTAACCTAGCCCAACCTAATCAAATGTAGGCAGACTGAACTTAAAGTGCTGCGACCGCTATTGTCGGTCATCCCAGCCTCGAGCAAAGTATATTAGAGCACAGTAGAGAGCGGAAGTCAACGGAATAACGGTGTATACCACGAAAGCCGTATCTAGCCAAATGTAACAAAGGCAAAGTATCCTAGCCAAACGTAGCATAACGCAACTTAACGTGCCGCGACCCAAATTTCTGGCCTCCCTAAAACCCAGCAGAACATATTAGAGAAAGGTATAAAGCCGAAATCCACAGAATGACAATGCACAGCAGGAAAGTCAAAGGTACCCTAACCTAACACAGACTAATCTAGCATAACAGAGCGTAATATAACTCAACCTATAACGTCCCGAGACCACTATTGCTGGCCTCCCAAGGGCCACGTGGAGCATATTAGAGCACAGCAGAGCGTAGAAATCGACCGCATTGCTGTGTACAGCGCAAAAGTCAGAGACATGCTGACCAAACCTAGCCTAACCTAACCTAGAGGAACGTACCACAACCAATCGTGTCACGACCACTATTGCTGGCCACCACAGGGACAGGCAAAGTATAGTAGAGCGATGTAGAACACAGAATTTCTCTGAATAGCAGCGTATGGCACAAAATTCAACGTTATCCACTCCTAATATAACCAAACGTAGCCTAAGTCAATGTAACGTGACGAGCCTGCTATTGTTGGCCTCCCGAGAACGATGCAGAGCATATTAGAGCAATGTAAAGAGCAGAAATTCACCGAAATCCAGTGCACAGCACAAAAGTAGAAGATAACCTACCCAAACGGCCTAACATGTCCTTAGCGAGCGCAACGTATCTCAATGTAACGTGGCGAGACCCCTGTTGCTGGGCATCCCAGCGCCAAGGTGAACACTCTAGAGCACTTTAGATCGCTGATATTCGCCGAATACCAGTTTATAGCGTAAAAGTCATTGCCATCCTTGCCTAAACGTGTCAAACATAACATAACCAACCGTAACCTAACCTAACCTAACGGGACTAGACCACTATTGCTGAGCTCCCCACGGAAATCAGAACACATTATAGCACAATAGAGAGCAGAATTCTGCCGAATAACAGTTTATAACACGAATGTCAAAGGAATCCAAACCTAACGCAACGTAACATTATCTACCCGAACGTATCCAAACATAACCGAACGTGCCTGGACGACTGTTGCTAGTCTTCCGAGTGTCGTGCAGAGCATAGCAGATCGTTGTAGTGCGCATAAATCCACCGAATAGCAGTGCATAGCACAGAAGTCGAGGCTATCCTTTCCAAACCTATCCAAACGTAACATCAGCAGACGTAACGTAACCCAACCTCAAGTGCCACGACCGCTATTGCAGGCCTCACGAAAACTAAGCGGAGTATAGCAAAGCAATGTAGAGCACTGACATCTACCGAGCAGCAGTGTATACCACAAAAGTGAAATATATCCTAACCAAACATACCCGAACCTAACCTAGTCGAACGTAACATAACCCAACCTAACGTGCCGAAGGCAATAGTCCTGGCGTCCACGGAGACAAGCAGAGTGTGGTAGCTCACAGGAGAGCGCAGAGGTCCATAGAATCGCAGTGTGTAGCACAAAAGTCTAAGCTGTTGTAACATAACACAACGTCACCTAACACGACAGAGCGTAATCCTTCATATCCTATCGTGCAGCTACCACTATTGCTGGCCTCCCGTGTGTCGAGCGGAGCATAGTAGAGCAATAAAGAGCGCAGGGATACACCGAATAGCAGTATATAGCGCAAGGGTCTAATCCATCCTAAACTATGCTAGCCGAACGTAACGTAAACAAACGTAACACAACCCTTCCTAACGTGCCGAGAACACAATTGCTGCCTCCCTCAGGCCCAAGCAGAACATATTGCAGGAGAGTAGTGCACATAGGTCAGTAGGATCGCAGTGCATAGCAATATAGTCGAAGCTACTCTATCCCAACATAGCCAAACGTGTCATAACAGAACGTTGCTTAACACAACCTAACGCGCCGAGGCCACTAACGCCTGCATGCCCAGAGCCAAGCAGAATGTACTCAAGCGCAGTAGAGCAGAGTAATCCACCGCATTGCAATGTGTAGCAAAAAAGTCAAAGATAACCTAATCTAACCTGTGCGAACCCTACCCAGGCGAACGTATCCTAATGAAACGTAACGTGCCGAGAATGCTATTGCTGGACCCCCAGAGTCGTGCAGAGAATAGTAGAGCATTGTGTATTGTAGAAACAGACCAAATAGCAATGTATACCGCAAAAGTCAAAGATAACCTAACCTAATCAAACATTGGCTAGTTAATCCTAACGAGGCGAGACATCTACTGCTGGTCTACCGAGAACCAAGCAGAACACATTACAGCACAGTAGGGCGGAGAAATCCAACGAATAGCAGTATGTAGCACAAGATTCATAGGTATCCTATCCTAACCTAGCAAAGCAGAGAAGTCGAAGGTACACGGAACTAACCCGAACTAACGTTTCCTAACCTGACATAGCAGGCTCAACGTAACGTGCCTCCGCCTCTATTGCCGGCTTCCCCAGGGTCTAGCGTGACATATCAGAGGAGAGTAGGGCGCAGAAATCCATAGAAGCGCAAAGCACAGCAGAAAAGTCAAAGTTACGTTATCCTAACTTAGCCATACGTGACGTAAGCAAACGTAACCTAACTCAACCTAACGTGCCTAGACCAGAATTGCTGGAAACCCCACCGCAAAGCAGTGCATATTAGAGGAGAGTAGAGCGCAGAAGTCCATAGAATGTCGGTGCATAACACAAAAGTCGAATATTTCCGAAACGAACCCAAAGGAACTTTGCCTAACGAGACGTAACTTTGAACAACTTAAGGCGCCGCAGCCCCAACTGCTGGCTTCCAGAAAGCAAGGAGGAGAGTATTTGATCACAGCAGAGCGCAGAAATCCACCAAATAGCAGCGTCTTTCAATAAAGTAAAAGCTATCCCCACCGAACATGATCAAACCAAGCATAACCAAGCGTATCATGACTCAACCTAACTTGCAGCGACCATCATACCTGGTGTCAAAGGGACAAGCAGAGCGTGATAGCGCACAGTAGAGCGCAGAAGACCAGAGAATAGCAGTGTGTAGCACAAAAGTCAGAGCTATCCCAACCTAACCTAACATAGTCTGACCAAGCCAAACGAAATAGAAAACAACCTAACGTGCCGCGACCACTATTGCTGACCTTCCAAGTGTGGAGCAGAATATAGTAGGGCGATGTAGAGCGCAGATATCCACCGAAAAGCAATGTATAGCGCAAAAGTCAGCGGTACACTAACCAAACCAAGCAAACGTTACCTAACCTGACATTGACAAACTCAACATGACGTGCCACGATCACTATTCCTGGCAGCCGCAGCCCCAAGCGCATTAGAGTAGAGGACATTAGAGGGCAGGCATCCACGGAATGACAGTGTATAGCACGTAAGTCATAGCTATGCGAACCAAATATAACCTAACCTAACACAACCGACCTTAACAAAACTCAACCTTACGTGCTACGACCACTATACTTAGCGACCCCGGAGACAGGCAGATTGTGATAGCGCAATATATAGCGCAGAGGTCCATAGGAAAGCAGTGTGTGTCTCAAAATTCTAAGCTGTCCCGAACTAATCCAGCGTAACCTAACGAAACCAAGTGTAATCTATATCAACCCAACATTCCGCGAACACCATGTCTTGCACTTCCAGAGTCATGCAGAGCATATCAGACGAGAGTATGGCGCAGAAATCCACAGAACCGCTGCGTGTAGCGGAAAAAACAATGTTGTCCAAACCCAACCCATGCTAACCTAAACCAACCAAACCTAGTCTAGCTCATCCAAACATGCAGCCGTCACATTTTCTGGCTTCCCCAGAGTCAAACAGAACGCACTAGAGCTCTGCAGTGCGCTCGAATCCACCGAACAGGAGTGTACGGCGCAGAAGTTAAATCCACA
>NW_016928658.1:0-852 GCF_001483705.2 Eufriesea mexicana
ATGCTATAGAATCTGGCTGGAAAACTCGATTTAATGAACATTTTCGGCTGATATCTTGGTGAGCTACCTTTCCTGCATAAATAGTGAGCAAAGGTACGATTGGCGTGCTATTACCATTTCAGCGCTCTAGAATCTGGTTGGAAAATTCAATTTTACTGACATTTTCGACTAATATCGTGGTGAAATAATTGTATTGCATAAGTAAGGATGAAACATTCTATTGGTGCGATGTGGCCATTACTGTGCTATTGAATCTGGCTGGAAAATTCAATGTTATTGACGTTTTCGACTACTATCGTGGTGACCTATCTTTCTTGCAAATGCAAGGAGGAAAGTTTCTACTGGCGTACTATAGTCGTTGCAATCCTATAGATTCAGGCTGCAAAATACAATTTTATTGACATTATCGACTAATATCCTGGCGAGCTAACTTTCTTGCATACATAAGGAAGAAATATCCTATTGGCGTGCTATAGCCATTTCAAAGCTATAGAATCTGGCTGGAAAATTCAATTTTATGACATTTTCGAATAATATCGTGGTGACCTTACTTTCTTGCATATATTAGGAGGAATGATTCTACTGGCGTGGTATAGCCATTGCAATGCAATTGTATCTGGCTGGAAAATTCAATTTTATTCACGTCTTCGACTTCTATCGTGTTAACCTAACTTTCTTTCATATGTATGGAGGAAAGATTCTATTGGCGCGCTATAGCCACTGTAATTCCATAGAATCTGCTTGGAAAATTCGATTTTATTGACGTCTTCAACTAATATCGTGGTGAGCAGGCCCACATGCATAAATAGGGATGAAATATTCTATTGGCGTGCTATGGCCATTGCAATGCTA
>NW_016928659.1:0-2253 GCF_001483705.2 Eufriesea mexicana
CGCTGCCTCGTCTAGCTAGGTTGTGTTAGGTTACGTTTGGTTATGGTAGGTTTGTTTGTGTTAGGTCTGGAGAGCTTTCACTTTCCTGGCATAGTCTGTAATTCGGGGGATTCCTGCGCTCTGCTGTGCTGTACTATACCCTGCTTGACTCTGGGGAGGCCAGAAATAGTGACCGCTTGCCGTTAGGTTGAGTTATTTTACGCTTAGCTTTGCTACGATTGGTTAGGTTAGGAGCGGATCGCTTTGACTTTTCTGCTATACACTGCTATTCGGCATACTTCTGCGCTCCACTGTGATCTGGTGTATACAGCTTGGCTCCGGGAAGGCCAGAAATAGAGCTCCCAGCACGTTACGTTGCGTTGGGCTACGTTTAGTAAGGATAGGTTAGGATATCTTCGACTACAGTCCTTTACGCAGCAATGCGGCGTGCTCTTGTATGCTCTGCTTGTGCTTGCGGGGGCCAGCAACAGTGGATTCGGCACGTTAGGTACAGATGGGCTACGTTTGGTTATGTTATGTTAGTTTGGTTTGGGTTTGCATAGCTTTGACTTTCGTGGTATGCACAGCTGTGCGATGTATTCCTGCGCTCTGCTGTCCTTCGGTATGTTCCGCCTGGCACCGGGGAGGCCAGCAATAGGAGCCCAGGCACGTTAGGTTGGATTGCGTTGCGCTTCCTTATGTTGCGCTTGGTTAGGTTAGGAAAGGGTAGCTTCCACTTTTGCGCTTTAAACTGTTGTTCGGTGTATATCTACGCTCGGCACTGCTCTACTATAGCCTGCTCGACCCTGTCGTTGCCAGAAATAGTGGCCGTGGCACGATAGATTGAGTTAGGTTACGTTTGGCCATGCTAGGTCGGGAAAGGTTTGGTTCCGATGCCTTTCTGCTCTCTACTGTGCTCTGGTGTGTTCTGCTCGGCACTGAGGACAGCAATAATGGTCTCGTCACGTTAGGTAGAGTTCTGCTACGTTTGCCTATGTCAGGTTGGATTAAGTTAGGCTGATCTCGGTGACGTTAACTTAGACCTTCGTGCTATGCGCTGTCGTTCGGAGAATTTCTGCGCTGTAGTGTGACCTACCTTATTATGCCTAGCACTGGGAGGGCCAGCAATATAGGTCTCGCCACGTTAGATTTAGTTAGGTTTCTTTTGTGTATTTTAGGTTGGGCTAAGCTCGGTAACGATTGCTTTGACTTCCGTGCTATGCCTTCTTTTTCGGTCGACTTCTGCCCTCGACTGCATTCTGCTACATGCTGCTTACACCTGGGCAGGTCACCAAAAGTTGCCGCGGCACATTATGTTGATTTAGGCTCCGTTTGGTCGGGATAGGTTTGGTTAGGCATTGTTAGGATAGCTTTGACCTTCGTGCTATTCAATGCTATCGAGTGTTTTCCTGTGATCTACAGTGCTCTACTACATTCTGCTTGGCTATGGGATGGACAGGAGCAACGGCCGCTGCACGTTATGCTGAGATACGCTACGATTGGATAGGTCAGGCTAGGACAGGTTATGCTAGGATATCCGCCGCTTTTGAGCTACTCACTGCAATGCGGTGGATTCCTGCGGTCCAATGTGTTGCAGTACATTGCAGTACATCCCGCTTGTCTCTGTGGAAGCCTGCATTAGTGGTTTCGCCATGTAAGGTATGGCTGTATCACCTTTGAATATGTTACGTTTGACTAGTTTAGGATGGGCCACTTCGACTTTTGTGCCATTCACTGCCATTCGGCGAATTTCTGCGCTCCAATGTGCTCCAATATGCTCTTCTTGGCTCTGCGAGGACAGCAATATCGGCCTCGCCGCGTTATGTTGTGTTACGCTACATTTGGATATGTTAGGTTCGGCCAAGTTATGTCAGGATATACGTCACATTTGTGCTAAACAAAAAATGCCGTGAATTTCTGTGTCCTAATACCTTCTGCTTGTCTCTGTGTAGGCCAGCGATAGTGATCGGGATATGTTACGTTCGGTTAGGTTAGGTTAGGTCAGGTTAGGTTCTGATATCTTGTACTATTGTGCTATTCACTGCTATTCGGTGGATTTTTACACTCTACATTGCTCTACTATGCTGTGCTCGACTCTGCGGAGGCGAGCAATAGCGGCCGTGGCACGCAAGGTTAAGTTAGGTTACGTTTAGTTTCGTTTGGTTAGGACGGTTTGGTTTGGATATCTACGTCTCCTGTGCTATATATTGAAATGCGGTGGATTTCAGCGCTCTGCTGTGCTGTAGTACATTCTGCTTGTCTCTGGGGATGCCA
>NW_016928660.1:0-572 GCF_001483705.2 Eufriesea mexicana
GGCGATATGCACACCAAGCTATAACAAGTTATAGATTTTGAATAGACCTATTCTATGGCAAGCCGATGGCAGTATTTGCCATTGGATTGAAGGCGTTAAGCGATCTATTCACCGTGTTATAACAGGTTATAGATTTCGAATAGGCCTATTCTCTGGCAAGTAGATGGCTGTACTTGCCATTGGATTGAAGGCGTTAGGCGATCTATTCGCCAAGCTATAAGCAGCTTATAGATTGTGAATAGACCTAATCTCTGGCAAGTAGGCGCCTGTACTTGCCATTGGATTGAAGGCGTTTGGCGATCTATTCACCAAGCTATAGCAGCTTATAGATTGCGAATAGACCTAATCTCTGGCAAGTAGGTGGCTGTACTTGCCATTGGATTGAAGGCGTTAAGCG
The DNA here is from genome assembly GCF_001483705.2 of Eufriesea mexicana. Taxonomy (NCBI): domain Eukaryota; kingdom Metazoa; phylum Arthropoda; class Insecta; order Hymenoptera; family Apidae; genus Eufriesea; species Eufriesea mexicana. The sequence continues at coordinate 398 of NW_016928660.1, forward strand.
ATCTATTCACAGTGTTATTACAGGCTATATATTTTGATTAGACCTATTCTCTGGCAAGTAGATGGCTGTTCTTGCCATTGGTTGAAGGCATTATGCGATCTATTCACCAGGATATAGCAGGTTATAGATTTTGAATAGGCTTATTCTCTGGCAAGTAGATGGCTGTACTTGCCAT
>NW_016928661.1:0-679 GCF_001483705.2 Eufriesea mexicana
GAGGAAAGATACTATTGGCGTGCCAATAGGCTTTGCAATGCTATAGAATCTGGATGGAAAATTAAATTTTAATCACATTTTCGGATAATACCGTGGTGAGTTAACTTTCTTGCATAAATAAGGAGGAGAGATTCTATTGGCGTGCTATAGGCTTTGCATTGCTACAGAGTCTTGCTGGAAAGTAAAATATTATTGACAGTTTCGACTATTATCGTGGTGAGGTAGCTTTCTTGCATAAATAAGGAGGAGAGATTCTACTGGCGTTCTATTGACATTGCAGTGCTATAGAATCGTCGTGGAAAATACAATTTTATTGACATTTTCGACTAATTTCGTGGTGAGCCAACTTCCTTGCATAGGTAAGGAGGAAAGATCCATTCGTGGTGCTATAGCCATTGCAATTCTGCGGAATCTGGCTGGAAAATTCAATTTTATTGACATCTTCGACTAATATACTGACATCTTCGACCAATATCGTAGTGAGCTAACTTTCTTGCATAAACACGGAGGGAAGATTATATTGGCAAGCTATAACCATTGCAAAGCTATGGAATCTGGCTGGAAAATTCTATTTTATTGACATTTTCGACTAATATCGTGGTGAGCTAACTTTCTTGCACAAACAAGGAGGAAAGGTTATATTGGCAAGCTATAACCATTGCAATGCTATAGAATCTCG
>NW_016928662.1:0-735 GCF_001483705.2 Eufriesea mexicana
CTAACGAAAGGTAACCTAACTAAAAGTAACGTGCCGCGACCACTATTACAGGCCACCCCAATGCCAAGCAGAGCATATTATAGCTCATCAGAGCGCGGATACCCACCGATCAGCGGTGCATAGTTCAACAGTCAAAGAACGCCATACCGAGCCTTCCTAACCTAACCTAACGGAACGTAACCTTACCCAAGCTAACGTGCCAAGACCACTGTTGCTGTCCTCCCCACAGCCAAGCGGAGAAAATTAGAACGCAGTAGAGCGCAGAAGTTGGAGTATACCAGTGTATAGCACAGATGTCTAAACTATCCTGTGCTAACATGACGGAACACAACCAAACGTGGCTTAGGTCAACCCAACGTGCCGTGGCCACTGCTGCTGACACCCACAGAGACAAGCAGTATATGCTACGGCAGAGCAGAGCGCAGAAATCCAGCGCATTGCAATGTATCGCACAAAAGCCCTAGATATCCTAACCAAACCATCCTAGCCTTACCTAACGAAACGTAACCTTACTCAACCTTACGTGCCGAGACCACCATTACTGTCCACACCGGAGCCAAGCAGAGCATATTGTATCACATTAGAGCGCGGAAATCCATCTAACATCTGTGTATGGCGCGAAAGACAAAAATAACCAGACCAAGCTTGGCATAACCAAACCTAACCAAACGAAACATAACCCAACCTAACGTGACGAGACCACTATTTCTGGCCTCGCCAGAGCCAAGCATTATG
>NW_016928663.1:0-467 GCF_001483705.2 Eufriesea mexicana
CAATCTTACTGACATTTTCCGCTAATATCGTGGTGACCTAACCTTCTTGCATGTGTACGGAGGGAAGATTCTACTGCATAGCTATAGCCATTGCAATGCTACAGAATCTGCTACGAAAATTCAATTTTATTGAGATTTTCGGCTAATATCGTGGTGACCTAACCTTCTTGCATGTGTACGGAGGGAAGATTCTACTGCATAGCTATAGCCATTGCAATGCTACAGAATCTGCTACGAAAATTCAATTTTATTGAGATTTTCGGCTAATATCGTGGTGACCTAACCTTCTTGCATGTGTACGGAGGGAAGATTCTACTGCATAGCTATAGCCATTGCAATGCTACAGAATCCGGCTGGAAAATGTAATTCTATTGACGTTTTCGACTAATATCGTCGTGAGCTGACGTCCTTGCATAAGTAAGGAGGAAAGATACTCTTGCCGTGCTATAGCCATTACAATGCTATAG
>NW_016928664.1:0-1495 GCF_001483705.2 Eufriesea mexicana
ATAGTGGTGCACAGACGAGCGCAGAAATTCACCGAACAACAGTTTACATTACGAAAGACAAAGCTATGCTTACCGAAATTTACCTAACCCAAACTTTACGAACGTAACCTAACTCAGCCTATGGTGCCGAGTCCAATATTGCTGGCATTCACAGGGCTAAGCTGAATGTAGTATAGCACATTAGAGCGCAGAGATCTACCGTATAGCAGTGTAAAGCACAAAAGACGCAGTAGCCTATCCTAACGTAGCCAAACGTAACATAACCAAACGTAACCTAGCTCAACCTACCATGGGGAGAGAGCTATTGCTGGCCCCCACAGAGAAAAGCAGAATGTAGTAGAGCAAAGTAGTGCCCATGGATCAACCGCAATGCAGTGGATAGCACTAAATTCGTAGATACACTAATCTAACCTGGCCTAACCCAACATAACGGAACGTAGCATAACTCAACTTAACGTTCCGCTACCACTGCTGCAGGCTTCGCCAAAGCCAAGCAGGATATAGAAGAGCACAGTAGTTCACAGGAATCAACCACATAATAGTGTTTGATACGAAAGTCAAAGCAATGCCAACCAAACTTAACCAAACCTAATCAAACCAAACGTATGCTAACTCAAGCAAACGTGCCTCGACAACCACTGCTCGCCTCCCAAAAGTCGAGCGGAGCGTAAGAGAGCAATGTAGAGCGTGGAAATTCACAGTGTAGCAGTGTACATCACAAAAGTCAAAGAAATCCTATCCAAACCATACTGACCGAACCCAGCGTTACGTAATCTAGCACAACCTAGCGTGCCGTGACCGCTATTACTGGCCACCACACGGCCAGGCAGAGCATATTGGATCACTCAAGAGCGCAGGTATCCTGCGAATAGCATTGTATAGCACAAAAGTCAAAGTAGCCTACCCTAACTTAGCCAAACCTACCTTAACCGAACGCAACCTAACTCAACATAACATGATGAGACCACTGTTGCTGGCCTCCACAGAGGCAAGCAGAATCTACTAGAGCACAGTAGTGCGCAGATATTTCCCGCATTGCAGTGTATAACAAAGAAGTCGAAAATAACCAAACCATACCTGACCTATCCTAACATAAGCAATCGCAGCCCAACTCCATATAACTTGCCGCGAGCACTATTGGTGGCCTCCCCAGGGACAAGCGGAATATAGTAGAGCACAGACTAGCCCAAAAATCCACTGGACAACAGTTTATGGAGCCAAAGTCAAAGCTATCCATACTGAACTTAACCTAACTTGAACTCTCTGAACGTAACCTGACTCAGCCTATGGTGCCGAGACCAATATTGCTGGCCTCCATAGAGCCAAGCAGAAAATGTTAGAACACTGTATAGCGCAGAAATCTGCTGCATTGCACTGTATAGCACTAAAGTCAAAGCTACCTTATCCTAACAGAGTCAATCGTAACGCAACCAGACGTAACCTATCACAACATAAAGCACCGCGACCACTTTTTCTGGCCTCCCCGGAGCCAACC
>NW_016928665.1:0-226 GCF_001483705.2 Eufriesea mexicana
TTACGCAAGAGAGTTAGCTCACCACGATATTAGTGGAAGATGTCAATAAAATGGTATTTTGCAGCCAGATTCCAGTTGGTTGCAATGACTATAGCTCGCAAAAAGGACATTTCCTCTTTATTTATGCAAGAAACATAGCTCGACACGATATTAGTCGAAAGTGTCAATAAAAATGAATTTTCCGTACAGATTCTACATCATTGCAATGGCTATAGCAGTCCAAAAT
>NW_016928666.1:0-232 GCF_001483705.2 Eufriesea mexicana
GAAGTGATTTTCTAGAAATGTCAAAATCCTAATATTTTTCGAAGCCCAAAGAAGCTTTGACTAAGAGGGTCTTGGGATTTTCTATAATTTTTGAGATAATTGAAAATTTTCAAGGAGGATGAAAAATAGTATGTTATTAAAATGGTTTAACAATAAGTGGAATATTTAAATGAAGTCCAGGGAGAAATTTTATTTTCTTTCTTCTTGGAAGTGATTTTCTAGAAATGTCAAA
>NW_016928667.1:0-258 GCF_001483705.2 Eufriesea mexicana
TTTCTTGCATAAATAAGGAGGAATGATTCTATTGGCGTGCTATAGGCATTGCAAAGCTGTAAACTCTGGCTGGAAAGTTCAATTTTATTGATAGTTGCGTCTAATATCGTGGTGGGCTATCTGTCTTGCATTAATAAGGAGGAAAGACTCTATTGGCGTGCTACAGCCGCTCAAGTGCTGTAGAATGTGGCTGAGGAATTCAATTTTATAGACATTTTCGACTAATAACGTGGTGATCTGTTTTTCCTGCATAAATAA
>NW_016928668.1:0-18482 GCF_001483705.2 Eufriesea mexicana
GTCAACACAGTACTGAGTACAGCCAACGTCACAGTGCCGTCGGCGTAGGATCATTTGTCGGCTGATGATTCAAATTCGAAAGCAATTCTAGGATAATCAGCGCATAGTACTGTTTTATCAAGGGTTCCTGGCAAAAGACAGTACGTTGCTCAGGACATCCACAAGCAGTGCACTGTATCCGTCGCATCTAACTGATTAAAGATGATTTAAATTCTATAACTACTCTGGAATGCCAATATACTCATCCACTAGCTCTCGAGGTATTATCAATTGACAACACAGTACTGAGAACAGTCATTATCAGAGTGCTGTTAACGTTGGGCTACATTGCTCACTGATTATGTAAATTCCAGAGCAATTCTGGAATAATCATTGCATGGTACTGTCATGGCTTGAGATATTTCCAAATTACGGTACGGTACATACTACATTCACCATTATAACACTGCAGACGTTGGTTTAATCTGTTCAATTACAACTTAGGTTCCATAACAACACTAGTGTGTGTAGCAGTTGGACTGCTTTGTCCACTGATGATGGAAATTAAAAAGTAATGCTGTAATAATCAATGTATGTTACGGTTATGTCTAGAGATATTTACAATTGACAGTACGGGACATAGTACATCCAGAAACAGAGCACTGTTGCCGTTGGAATAACCTATTCAATGACAAATTAGATTCCATAGCAATCCTAGAATGACAAAGAACAGATGCACAGAGCCCCGAGGAATTAACAATTGACAATATAGTAGTGAGAAGATCAAACGTCACAGTTATGCAGCCAATGTGCTACGTTGTTCACTGATGATGTAAGTTCGAAAGCATTTCTATAATTATGAAAGCATTCAATGTATGTTGTGGTTGCAATAAATTATTTCCAATTCGCTGTACGGTACTTAATACATCCACCAATATAGCGCAGTGGCTGTTGTATCTTTCTGTCCTATAATGGTTTAAATCATACAAAAGTTCTGGAATGACAAAATACACATGCACTGGCCCTCGTGATATTATCTATTTACCACACAGTAGAGAGAACACCCAATATCAGAGTAATGTAGCCGTTGCAATACTTTGTTCACTGATGACGCAATCTGGATAGTGATTCTAGAATAATCTATGAATTCTGCGGTTATGGGTAGTGATATTTACAACCGACAGTACGTTACTTAGAACATCTTCCAACAGATGACTGCAGCCGTTGGATCGATCTGTTCACTGATGATGTATATCACACAGCAATTCTAGAACAGAAAACGATGATCCATTATCCCTTGGGATGTGCACAAGTGACAACAAAGTACTGAGTACAGCCATCATCACAGCACTGTAGCCGTTCAATGAGTTAGTTCACACATGCTGTAAATTCAAATGCAATTCAGGAATGATCAACGAATATTAGGGTTGCGGCTGGAGAAATTCCCAGTTGTCAGTACGGTACTTAATACTTGCACCAATATAGCAATGTAGCCGCAGGATTATACCGTTTGAAGATGATTCAAATTGCATAACAATTCTACAATTATAAAATTACTGTCCACTGGACGTCGAGGCTTTAACTGTTGACAATAGAGTACTGAGTAGAGCCACCATCACAGTAGTGTAGACGTTGGAATACATTGTTCACTGATGCTGTAAATTCTAAAGAAATTCTGGAATATCCAACTTTTAGTACGCTCATGGCGGGAGGTATTTCCAATTGACAGTACGGTACTTATTGCGTCCACCAATATAGCACTGTAGCCGTTGCATTAATCTCCTCAATGATGACATATATATGCTGTAACAACCGTAGAGTGGCAAAATGCAGGCCCACTATCGCTCAAGATATCAAGAGTTAACAACGCTGCACTGAATACAGCCGTCGGCACATTAATGCAGACGTTGGCCTACTCTTATCACCGATGATGTAAATTCCAAGGCAATACTAGAATAATAAATGTATGGTACGTATGTGGCTTGAATCATTTCCAATTGACCGAACCGCACTTATTACGTCCACCAATACAGAAATGTGTCAGTTGGTTTATAGTGTTGAAGGATGATCTTAATGTCATGAAAATTCTGGAACGACAAAGTAGAGACACGCTATTCCCCGAGATGTTTGCAATTGACAACACAGTACTGAGTACAGCCATCAACACAGGCATGTAGACGTTGGAATACGTTGTGCACTGATGATGTAGTCTCCAAAGAAATTCAGGAATAGTCATTGTATATTATGGTTGCGACTTGAGTTATTTCCAATTCACTGCGCGTTACATAGTACGTCTAGCAATAGAGCACTATTGACGTCGTATTAATCTGTTCAGTGATGGCACAGATTCCCAACAATGCTAGAATTACAAAATAAATGTACACTATCCTTCGCGGTGTTTACAATTGACAGCACAGTACTGAGTACAGCCGTCATCACAGTACTTTAGTTGTTGGACTGCTTTGAGCACTTACGATATAAATATTTCAGCCATACTGGAATAAACAATGTATATCACGGTTACTGGTAGAGAAATTTCCAATTTACAGTACGATTCTTATTACATACACCAGTATAGCACTCTTGCCGCAATATTAGTCTGTTCAATGTCGATTTAGGTTTTATTGCTACTCTAGATTGACAAAAGACTGATCCATTATCCCTCAAGGCATGAAAAATGGACATCACATTACTGAATGCAGGCGTCGTAGCAGTAATGTTTATTACGGTTGTCTTGAGATACCTCCAATTGAGATTACGAAACATATTACATCCGCCAATATGGCACACTAGTCGTTGGATTAATATGTTCAATGATGATTTATGTTCCATATCAATTCGATAATAGCAAAATACATCTCCACGGACCCTCGAGATAATAACAATTGTCCACACGCTGCTGAGTACAGCCACCATTACCGTATGTAGGCGTTGGAATGCTTTGTACAGTGATGACGTAAATTCGAAGATAATTCTGGGATAACATATGTATTGTGCGGTTATGGCTAGTGACACATACTGCTGACGTTGCGGCATGTAGCACGTCTTCCAACAGATCACTGTTTCCGTTGGGTCGTTCTGCTCACTGATGGCGTATACCCCACAGCCCTTCTAGAACTGGAAAGGCAGATTTATTAACACTTGAGAAGATGGCAAATGACAACGAAGTACTGAGTACACCCATCATCTCTATAATGTAGCCGCTGAATAAGATTGTTCACTACTGTTGCAAATTAAAATGCGATACTACAATTATCAATGCATATTACGTATATGGCTTGAGAAATGTTCAATTAACAGTGCGTTACGCTTAAAGCTTAATATCTACCAACATAGCTCCATAGCAGTTGGAATAGACTCATCGAAGACTATTCAAATTCCATAACAACTCTAGAATGACAAAATTCTGGTACACTGTTCCTCGTGAAATTAACAATTGACAAGAAGTTCCTGCGAACAGCCGCCAGCACAGTAATGTAACCGTTGGACGACTTGATTCGCTGATGATGGAAGTTCCCAATCAATTCTAGAATTATCAGTGTATATCACGTTAATGGCTTCAGATTTTCCCATTTGACAGCACGGTACCAACTACGTCCACCAAAATTACACAGTAGTCGTCGTACTATTCCCCTCAATGATGATTTAAGTTCTATGACAATTATTGAACCACAAAATACAGATCCACCGACTCTCAGGATATTAACTGTTGACAACAGGGTACTGAGTGCAGCCACCATCACAGTAATGTAGACGTTGGAATGCATTGCACACTGATGTTGTGGATTCCAAAGTAAATCTGAAATAATAAATTTTTGGTACGCTCACCGCGAGAGATATTTCCAACTTGCAGTACCTCCGCCAATATAGCATTGTACCGTTGAATAAATCTGTTCAATTATAATGTAAGTCTTATGGCTTTTTTAGAATCACAAATTACGTGTTCCGTACCCCGCGAGATATCGACAATAGGCATCACAATGCTAAGTGCAGGCATCATCGCAGTAATGTAGCCGTTGGACTACCTTGTTCAGTGATGATGTGTGTTCCAAAGTTATTTTAAATTATTAAACTTATAAAACGTTTATGCCTGGATATATTTCCTACTGACAGCACGGTACGTAGTACATCCGCAAGCAAAGCACTGCAGCCGCTATGTTAATGTGCTGAATGATGTTTTCGATCTTATTGCAATTCTAGACTGACAAAGTACATATCCACTAACCATCGAGATATTAGAAATAGACCATACAGTACTGAGTACATCCATCATCACAGTAATGTAGCCGTTGGAATACTTTGCTCGCTAATGACGTAAATTCGAATGTTATTCTTGAATAACGTACGTATAATGCGCCTACTGCTTGAGATAGTTACATTTACAGGACGACATTTAGTACGTATCCCAACAGATCACTGTTTCTGTTGGATCGATCTGTTCTCAGATGATATATGACCCACAGCAATTCTTGTACTGGAAATGCAGATCCATTGTGCCATGGGATATTAGCAAATGACAGCAACGTACTGAGTACAGCCATCATCATGGAGTTGTGGCCGTTTCGTAAGCTTGTTCAATGGTGTCGTAAATTCATATGCAATTCTATAACTGTCAACGAATGTTACGGTTGTGGCTTGAAATATTTCCAATTGGAAGTACGGTACTTATTACATCCACCAATAGAGCACAATAGCCGTTAGTTTAACCTGTCTGTAGATGATTCATATTCAATTACAATCCTAGAATATCAAAATTGTGGTCCAGTAACCCTCGAGGTGCTAAATACTGTTATCAAGGCTCTGAGTGCAGGCATCGTCACAGTAATGCAGCCGTTGGAGAACTCTTCTCACTAATGGTATAAATTCGAATGCGGTTCTAGGGTAACCTATGTATAGTGCCGTTGTGTCTAGTGACATCCACAATTGACAGTACGGCATATAGTGCATATTCCAATAGGTTACTGTTGCCGCTGTATTGATCTGTTCACTGATAGAGCGTATTCCACAGCAATTCTAAATCGAGAAATGCAGATCCAATGTCCCGCGAGAAGTTAAAAGATGACATCACAGGACTGAGTACAGTAATAATCACGGTATAGTAGCCGTTGAATAACTTTGTTCGGTGATGGTGAAAATACTAAAGCAATTCCGGAATGACCATTGTATATTACGGTTATGGCATGGGGTATTTCCAACTGACAGTATGGTACTTATTAAATCCAACGTCATAGCACAGTTGTCGTTGGATTATTCCGTTCAGTGATTATTTCAGTTATATAAAAATTCTAGAACAGCAATGTACAGATCCGCTGCACCTTGAGATAGTAGCCATTTACCAGACTGTACTTAGTACACCCACCATCACAGCGATGCATTCGCTGGACTACTTTGTTCACTAATCATGTGAATTCGAATGCGATTCTAGTATAACCTATGTATATAGACGATGCATATTCTACAGCAACTGTAGAACGAAAAACGAGGTCCATTATCCTTTGAGATATTAAAGATTCACAGCACTGTAAAGGGTACAGCCATTATCTTAGTTATGTAGCCGCCGTACTACTTTGTTCACTTGCGATGTAAATTCCAAGGCAATACTGATATAAGCAGTGTATTTTACTGTTATGGTTTGTGATATTTCCAATTGATAGCACGGTACTTACTACATCCGCCAACATAGTCCTGTATCCGTTGGATTATCCTGTTCCATGATGATTTAAGTTCAATCACAATTCTAGAATCACAAAATACATGTCCAGAGGTCCTCGAGATATTAGCAACTGAAAACACAGTAGCGCGTACGGCCACAGTCACAGTAATGTAGCTGTTGAACTACCTTGTTTACAGACGACGTAAATTCCAAAGCAATTCCTGAATAATCAATATATTACAGTTACGACTTGAGATATATCCAGTTGATACTACGGTACTTCGAACATCTACCAACGGACACTGTTGCAGTTGGAGTAGTCCCTTCATCAAAGGTATAAATTATACAACAGTACTATAGTGTCAAAGTACAGATACTCAAACACAGGAGATATTATCAACTGACGACGCAGTGATGAATGCAGCTATCATCACAGTACTGTAGCCGTTGGACTATTTTGTTCACTCATGATGTGAATTCCAAAGGAATTCAGGTATAAACAATGTATGTTACGGTTGTGCATATAGATATTACCAATGGACCGTGCCATAATTACTACATTAACCAACATAGCGCTGTATTCGTTGAATTAATATGTTCCATGATACTTTAAATTCTTTACATATACTGAAATGACGAAATACAGATCCAGAGATCCACGAGATATTCATAACTGACTACACAGTACTGAATACAGCCATGACCACAGTACTGTAGCCGTTTGACAACGTTGTTCACTCATGATGAAAATTCCAGTGCAATTCCGGTATAATCAATGTATGTTAAGGTTGAGGACTAAGTTATGTCCAATTGACAGAACAGTGCCTACTACACCCAACAATATTGCACCGTAGCAGCTGGATTAATCTGTTCCTTGATGATTTAAGTTCTATCACAGCACTACAATGACAAAATACGTATCCACAGGCCCTCGATTTGTTAGCAATTGGCAACACAGTAATGCGTACTGCCATCATCTATGTAATGTATCGGTAGGAATTCCTTGTTCACTGTTCAAGTAAATTCGTACGTAGCTCTAGGAGAACGTATTTACACTACAGTTACAGCTACCGATGTGTACACTACACAGTACGGTAGTTTCTACATCTACTATCATAGCACTGTTACCGCTGGATTGAATTCGTCACTAAAGATTTACATACTACAGAAACACTAGAACGGTATATGCAGGCCCATTACTCCACGACATATTTCCTGTGGACAACACAGTACTCAGTACATATATCTTCACAGAGGAGAAACGGTTGGACAGCATTAATCGCTAATAACGCCGGTTCCAATGCAATTCTACAATAATAAATGGAAGTTACCGTTATGGACCGGGGCACCTCCAACTGACATAACGGCACAAAGTTCATCCACCAGCAGAGCTCTGCAGCGGCAATATTAATCTGTTCAACTATAATTTCGGTCTCATAGCAAATCTAGAATGACAAAAGACGGATCCATCATCGCTCGAGATATTAGCAATTCACAACAAAGTACTCAGTGCAGCTATCATCACAGTAATGTTGCCGTTGCCCTGCTTTGTCCACTCCTGACGGAAATTCAAATGCAGTTCTGGTATAATCAATGTATGTTATGGTTGCGGATTGTGATATTTCCAATTGACAGTACGCTACTTACTACACAAAAATATTGCACTGTAGCAGCTGGATTAAACTGTACCGTGATGATATACGTTCTGTCATAGCACTAGAATGACAAAGTACACACCCACAGACCGACGAGGCATTAGCAATTGACAACAAAGTAATGCGTACTGCCATCGTCACAGTAATGTGTCGGTAGGAATACTTTACTCAGTGACGATGTATATTCCAAAGCAATCCTAGTGTAACCAATGAATACTATGGCTATGGCTTTAGATATTTGGAGTACTGTGTGCGGTAGTTAGTACATCTACCAACAGTTCACTGTTATCGCTGCATTAATCTGCTGAATGATGATTTACATTCTATAGCAATTTCAGAATGACAAAGTACTGGTCCTCTACCTCGCCATAAAACTACATTTGGTAACACAGTACTGATTACAGCCTTCGTCTCAGCAGTTTATACGTTTGACTACTGTGTGCAATGACGATTTAAATTCCTATGTAATTCTGTAAATACCTACGCATACTACGGCCATGGCAAGTGATATTTAATTATTACATTCTACCGTAATTAGTACATTCACCAACACAGCACTGCGGCCGCTTTGTTAATCAGATTGATGATGATATCGATTTCATAGCAATTCTAGAGTGACAAGTGACAAACCCATTACCTGTCGAGACATAAACAATTGACAACACAATACAGATTACTGCCATCTTCACAGTAATTTATACATTGGAGTGCCTTGCTCACTGACGACGTGAATCGCTTATTATTTCAGGAATAACCATGTATACTACCGTTATGGCTAGTGATGTCTACAATTCACCGTGTGGTAATTAGTACATCTACCAACATAGCGCAGTTACACTTGAATTAAATTTGTCACTGAACATGTGTATCCCACAACAACTCAAGAACGATATATGCAGATCAATTGTCACGCAAGATATTAACGAATGACAACACAGCAATGAGTGCAGCCGTCTTCGCAGTATTTGAACGTCTGAATACCTTTGTTCACTGATAATGACATTTCCAAAGCAATTCTAGAATGAACAATGTGTTATACGGTTATGGCTGGAGATATTTCCAACTGGCAGCACGGTACCTTGTACATCAACCAGCAGAGAGCTACTGCCACTGTATCACTATGTTTCGTGGTGATATCGATTTAATGGCAATACTGTAATGACACAGGACAGATACATTAACCCTCAAAATGCAATCAATTGATAACACAGTAACGAGAGCAGTCATTATCACAGTGCTGCGGCCGTTGGAATCCTTCGTCCACGGGTGACTTATTTCCGAGGGTGATTATAGAATATCCTATGCATACTGCGGTTACGGATAGTGACACATACAATTGTCATTACAGAATTCAGTACATCATCCAAGACAGAATTCATGCCGTAGGATTAATCTGTCCACTGATGATTCAAATTCTATAGCAATTCGAGAATGACAAAATGCAAATCCATCATCCATCACTATATTAAAAATTGACATCACGGTACTGATTACTGCCATCATCACAGTAATTTTTCCGGTGGACTGCTTCGTTTACTGATGATGTAAATTCGAAAGCATTCCTATAATAATGAATGCATACTACGGTTATGGCCGGAGACACTTACAACTAACACTACGGTACTTATTACATCCATCAGTATAGCACTGTAGCTGTTTGATTCACCTGTACATTGATGATTTTCATTCTATAGTAATTCTAGATTGTAAAGAAGCAGATCCAAAGACCCTCCAGACATTAACAATTGATAACGCAGTACTGAGCACTGTCATCGTCACGGTACTGTAGCCGTGGGAATAGTTTCTTTAGTGATGATGCATGTTCCGGAGCAATTCTAGATGAAGCAATCTAGAGTACGGTATTTTCTAGTGATATTGACAATTGTCAGAACGGTACTTAGTACATCCACCATGAGGGCACTGCCTCTGTGAGATTTATATGTTCGCTGATAATGCGAGTTACACAGCAATGCTAGAAAGATCAATGTATAGTACGGCTACGAATACAGATATTTACAGTCCGTAGAACTGTACATGGTACATCAACAAACAGGGCACCGTAGCTGTTTGATTAATCTCTTAAATAACGTTCTTAGTTTTATAGCAACTACAGAACGACAAAAAGACGGATACATTACCTCTCGAGATGTTAAGATGTGGCAACTCTGTGCTGCATACAGCCCACATCAGGTTACTCTTGCCTTTGTGTTAACTCGTCTTCTCATGGCATTGGTACCACAGCAATTCCAGTTCAATCAATGTATTGGGCTGTTATGGCTAGAGATATTTGCAATTGACATTGCGGTACGTAGTACATCCACCATGAGGTCTCTGTAGCAGTTTGTTTTACCTATGACCTGATGATTTATACTCTATAGCAGTTCTAGAATTGTCAATGGGTACATCATATATCTGTAGAGGTATTGACGAATGAAAGTATAGTACTGAGTGTATCCACCTACACAATACTGTAGCCATTGCATTAATCTATTCGCTGAACATTTTGTACCTTCAGCAACTGTAGAATGACTGTAGAAAGATGTAAAATGGGCAGGTCTTGCTGTAAACGTCATGAGATCAGTGAATTGCCTAATCAAGTGGCAATAGTAACCTGCAGATTGATCTGCTCAGTACTCTACCTCCAATTGTCAATATTTCTATGGAAAATTGATATATTCATTTATAATTATAGAATTCTAATATAAAATACATGACCAGAGTGTTGGTTAATACAATAGCTGTAGCATGGTGATAATTGCCGTACTCAGTAGTGTATTTCAAATGTACGAATCTCCAAGATTTACCTAACTGAATATTTGGCCATTCTAGAACTGCTGTGGAGGTTAAAGCTTCAGTGAACATATTATTTCAATGGCTACGGGATTATGTAGATGGCTACGCTCGGTACTGTATTACCAATTTTCAATATTTGTAACTAAATTTTATATACAGATTGCTCATGCTAGAATTGCTGTTGAACTTTGACACTCGGCGAAAGTATTAGTCTAATGGCTATCGCACTGCGTAGACGGCCACAATCGATACTGTATGTTCAATTGTCTATAACTAAAGCGATAATTGATCTGTCCATGAGCCGCTCAAGATTAGCAATATAATACTGATGATCGTAGATTAAGATAATACAATGGCTGCTGGACTTTCTTGATTGCTATACTCAGAAGTTCATCGGCAATTGTTAATATCTCTAGCTATAACTTATTCATACTTGATCATTCTAGAACTACTGTAGAGATAATGTCACCAGTGAACAGATTAATCTGACATCTAGACTGCTATGTTGGTGGATATACTAATTACCGTACGGTCAATTGCAAATATCTCTTATCATATCTGATCTGTGCATTGATTATCCTGGTGCTGCTGCGTAACACAAATCATCAGTGAGCAAATACCTCCAACAGCTACAGTAGTGTGACGATGGATGTGCTCAGTACTCTTTTGTCAATTGTCAATATCTCGATCGATAATTGATCTTACACTTCTTGCTCTGTATTTGCTATATAATTTAAATCATCGTTAAACAGATCAATACAGCGGTTGCAGTAGAGAGTTAATTGCTGTCCTCTGTACTGTACTCTCAGAGATTATTTTCTCGAGCGATAATTGATCTTTCGTTCGTCATTCTGGAAAGGCAGCAGAATATAATTTCTCAGTGTAAATATTCATCCTACTGTTAAAGTACTGTGTTGGTGGCTACACTTTGTGCTGCATTGATGTTTGTCAATATAGCTTGGTGTAATTAATCAATAAACTAACCGCACTGGAGTTCATGTAGAAGATAGGTGACATGCGAATAGATATAAATAATGGACGTGGTACTGTTTAGATCCCAAGTCTCAATGTTGTATCTCCAATTGTCAATATCCATAGCGGCAACAGATACATCCAGTGATCATACTAACATAGCAATATAAGTTAGATTGCATAGGAACAGGTTGATGCAATAGCTTCAGTAATGTTTCGACAGCTGTAGTCAGGGCTGAAATATCAAATGTTAATACATCCTGATGCAATAGATTTATACCTTGGTCGACCTCGAATTGTCATAGAAAGCAAGACATCAGTGAAATTTAAATGATCAATGAAGATACTAATTCAGCGGCAGCTGTACTGTAGTGATGGCTATATTCAGTAACACTTTGTAGATTGTCTATGACTCGAGCGATAATGGATCTGCCACTTGTCGCCCTAGAACAGCTATAGAACATAAATGATTAGTGGACCGATTAATGCAACGGCAACTGTGCCCAGCTGGTGAACGTACTATGTAGCGTACTGTCAATTGTAAATGTTTCTAGCCATAATAGAATTATACATTGATTATGCTAGAATTGCAGAGGAATATATATCATCATTGGACAAATTAATCGAACGTCTACAGTACTGTGGTGATGGCTGCGCTCACTACAATGTTGTTAAGTGTTAATACCTCGAGCGACAATCGACCTGCTTTGGTCACACCAGAATTGCTGTAGAACTTACACCGTCAGTGTACGGATTATTCCGACGGCTACAGCTATCTGTTGTTGGATCTACTGTATCGTTCTGCCAAATGTAAATATCTCTAGACAAACCTGATCTATACACTGACTATTCTGTTCCTGCTTTGGTATTTACGTTGTTTGTGAGCAAATGACACAACGCTTACAATAGTGTGATGATGACTGTACTCAGGAGCATGTAGTCATTTATTAATATATCGAGTGATATTGGACATGTCATTTTTCTATCTAGAATTGCTATGGAATATAGATCGTCAGTTAACAGATCCATCCATCGGTAGCAGTTACCTGCTCATGCATGTACTAAGTGACATAAAGTCAATTGTCCACATCTCAAGTCATAACTGCACCATACAATGATCTTTATGGAATCGTTGTGGAATGTAAGACAACCCTGAGCAGATTAGTCCAACGAATACGGTGCTCTGTCGCTGGATGTACTAAGGAGAGTACTGTCAATTGTAAATGTCTCTAGCTACAATCGTACTATACATTTATTATTCCAGAATTGCTGTGGTATTAAAATCATCAGTGAACGAATAAATGAATCGGCAGCAGTACTGCCATGATGTCTGTACGCAGTACTGTTACGCCAGTTATTAATATCACAAGCGGTAATGGATCAGCATTTTGTCATTACATAATTCCGATATTATTGGAACCATCAGTGACCTGACTAATCAAACGGATACGGTGACCATTTTATGGCTATACTCAGTGCTGTTGACATACGTCTATGTCCCTAGATTCAATTGCACTCTCCATTGCTCATCCTACCATCGCTGAATAGCTTGGTCGATTAGCGAAGTGATTAATCCCATGGTTATGGTATTGCGTAGATGGCCGCACTCAGTAATATAATGCCATCTGTCAATATTGCTACCGACATTTGACCTATGCATTGATCATTCCTCAATTAAGATTTGTCGTGCACGTTCAAAGTATAGGTACATACGATCGCTGCCGAAATGTGTTGATGACCTTACTCGGTACTCCATTGTCAATTGCCATTATCCCATGCGATTATTCCTCTGTCTAATGATACTTCCAGAATAGCAGTATAGTTGTAATATAAATGATCAAAGGATTAGTTCACACAATGGCTGTAGGAATGTGATTATAACTGTCATCAGCAGCGTGTGGTAAATTGTCAGTACCTCTACCGTCAGTTGATCCGCCAATTGACCATCCTAGCCTTGTTGTAGAACTTATATG
Source organism: Eufriesea mexicana (assembly GCF_001483705.2). NCBI lineage: Eukaryota > Metazoa > Arthropoda > Insecta > Hymenoptera > Apidae > Eufriesea > Eufriesea mexicana. The sequence continues at coordinate 13,026 of NW_016928668.1, forward strand.
GTCACTGAGTTGACTAATCCAATGGCGACAGTAATATGTAGATGGCTCAACCGAGTACTACATTGTCATTTGCCAATAATTCTAGCGACGCCTCATGGGTCCCATAAATCTTCTCGCAATTGCTGTCAAACGTAGGTGATCAGCGAATATATTAATCCAATGGATGTAGGACTGTTTAGGTTGCTGTACTCAGTACTGTCATTTCAACTGTCAGAGCGTGTAGCGATAATTGGTCTATCCAATGACGATTCTAGAGTTGCTACATAACTGGGATGAACAGAGGACAGGTTAATTCAATGTCTGTAGAAATGTGATTATGGGTGTTCTGAGTAGTGCAATGTCAATTGGCAATATCGCCATCTGTAATTAACATAACTTTTGGACAATCTAGTGTTGTTCCAAGTTCTATATGATCAGTGCATAAGTTAATACAACGGCTAAAGTACCGTGTTGGCAATTGCAATCAATAGTTTATTGTCTGTCCTCAATTACACTAGTTTTCGTTGATCCACCAATTGATAATTCTAGGATTCCTCTTGGACACATATGATCAGTGTATAGACTACTGCAACGGCTACAGTAATATGCAGATGGCTATACTCGCACTCTGTGGTCAGTTGTGAATGCCTCTAGCCACGATTGCTATATCAACAGATAATGCTAGACATTCTGAGGAACGTAGATGCAAGGCTAATAGATTATTGCAATGGTAATGGTAGTTTGTACATAACTGCACTCTCTACCGCACTGTCATATATCAATGCCTCTTTGCTCCATCCACTAATCATTCCAGACATTGCAATGGTCATGGTAGTTTGTACATAACTGCACTCTCTACCGCACTGTCATATATAAATGCCTCTTTGCTCCATCCACTAATCATTCCAGAATTGCTGAAGAACTCGAATCATAAGCGAAGAGGATAATCGAATCGCTATCGGATTGCGAATATGGCTGCAACCGGTCACGTTCAGTCTACTGTCTGTACCTCTACAGACAATTAGTCCATACATTGATCATTCTAGAATCGTAGTAGGGTGCAAATAATCAATGAGTCGATTAATCCAGCGGCTAGAGTGATCGGCTTGTGGAAGTACCAAGCATATCACTGCCAATTGTATATGTACCGATCTATAATCGCATTGCAGTCTGATCAATCTGGAATTGCTGTGGAATTTATATCATCGACAAACAAATTAGTCCAACGTGTACGGCAATGTGATGATGGATGTACCCAGAACTGTGTTGTCAATTGCTAATATCTTGATGGGAAATGGATCTGCATTTCTCATTCTAGGATTGCTGTAGGGTATACATCATCAGAGAATAGATTATTCCAACTCAAGTGTGCTGTGTTGGTAGATGTAATAAGTAACGCATTCTCAATTGCAGATATCACTAACCATAACTGTTCCACACATTGGTATTTCTAGAATGACTTTGAATTTACCTCGCCAGTGAACAATGTAGTTCAACGGCTACATTACTGTGATGATGCCGGTATTCAGTACTGTGTTTTCAGTTGCTAATATCTTGAGAGACAACGGATACAACCGCTGTCCTTTTGGAAATGCTACAGAATCTAAAGCATCATTGAACAGATTACTCCAACGGCTGCTGTACCGTGATTGTTTATGGTATAAGCACCGTTCTGCCAATTGTGAATCTCAGTAGTCATAACCATTCTATGCGTAGGTTATTCTAGAATTGCTTTGCAAATTACGTCATCAGTGAGAAGATTAATGGGACGGCTACTGTGCTGTGATGACCGCTGTACTAATTACAGTGTTGTCATTTGGTAATATATCGAGGGATAATGGATCTGTGCCTTGTCATTACAGACATTCCATATACAACTTAAGTCACCAGTGAACAAACTATTCCAACGGCAGTTGTACAGTGTTGATGGCTGTACTCAGTCCAGTGATGTCAATTGTTAATGCCTCGAGGAGTAATGGATCTGTATTTTGGCATTCTAGAATTGTTATGGAAACAATTTCGTCATTGAACAGGTTAATCCAACCGCTACACTGCACCGTTGGTGGATGCACCAAGTACCGTGCAGGCAGTTGTAAATTTCTGGAGGCATAAACGTATTGTACATTGATTACTCTAGAACTACTTAGCAACTTTCGTCATCTGTAAACAAAGTAATTAAGCGGGTACAGTACTCAGGTGATGGCTATGCTCTGTACTGTGTTATCAGTCGTTAATATATCGTGGAATGATGGATACTTATTTTGTTACCTTAGAATTGTTATAGAATCTAAATCATCATGGAATATATTAATCCCGCGCCTACACTGCTCTGGTTGTGTAAGTATTCTGTACCGTACTCTCATTTGCAAGTATTTCAAGCCATAACGGTACAATACATTGACTGTTCCAGAATTTCTTTGGATTATGCATCATCACACGTCTAAGTAGTCCAACGGTAACAGTACTGTGATGATGACTGCACTTAGTACTGTGTTGTTATTTCGTAATATCTCAGGGGGTAATGGTTATGTATTTTGTCATTCCAGAATGGCCATAGAATCAAATTGATCACTGAACAGGTTAATCGTACGGCTACAATGGTATGTTCGTGGATTTAATATTCATCGCAATTTCTATTGCAGGCATCACTAGCCATAACCGTACTGTACATACGTGCTCTAGAATGGCCTTGGCTTTACATAGTCAGCGAAAGGTGCAGTCCAACTGCCACGGTACTGAGGTAGTGGCTATACTCGGTACTGTATTGTGAATTGTCAATACCTCGTGGAGTAATGGATGTGTCGTTTTTCATTCTAGTGTTGCTATCATATATGAATCATCACTTCTCAGACAAATACAGCGGCTACAGGTCTCTGCTGGTCGATGTACTGAGTAGCGTGCTGTCGACTGTAAATATCTCCTCAATAACAGTACCGTACATTGATTATTCCGGAATGGCTGTGTATTTCACGTCATCAGTGAACAAATTAGTCCATCTTCTTAATTAATGTGATGATGTATGTACACAGTACTGTATTGTCAATTGTTAATAACACGAGGGATGATGCATATGAGTTTTGTAATTCTAGATGTCCGATAGTACTTAAAACATCATGCAACAGATTAATCCAATGGCAACAGCGCTCTGCTGGTGGATGTACTTGGTATCGTACTTTCAATTGGAAATATCTCTAACCATAACCGTACCATTCGTTGCTTATTCCAGAATTGTATTTTAATTTAAGTCATCGATGATCAAACTAATACAGCGGCTATATTACTGTGTTGATGGCTGTACTTTGTACTGTGCTGACAATTGCAAGTTTCTCGAGGGCAGTGGGAATTACCGCTGTCATTCTACAACTGCTATTCGATATAAATCATCTTCGAACAGATTAATATAACTGCTCTATACCTCTGCTCCTGGATGTTCTAAGGACCGTACTGTCCATTGCCGGTGTATCAAGCCATAACCGTACTATACATAGGTTCTATAGAATTGCCTTCGGATTTACGCAGTCTGTGGACAAAGTTGTCCAACGGCTACAGTACGGTGATAGAGGATGTACTCTGGACTCTGTTGTCAATTGACAATATCTCGAGGGATAATGGATCTGTCCTTTGTCATTCTGGAGTTGGTATAAAATGTGAATCACCATACAACAAATTGATCCAATGTGAACTGTGCTCTGTTGGTAGTTGTACTATGTAACGTACTGTCAATTATAAATGTCACTAGTCATAAACGCACTGTGCACAGTTTATTCTAGAATAACATTTTAACATGCATAATCAGTGTACAAAGTATTCCAACGCCCATAGTAATGCGGTGATGGCAGCACTCAGTAATGTATTGTTTATTGTTAGCATCTCGAGGGGCAGTGGATACATATCTTATCATTCTAGGTGTAAACCGAATTTAAGTCAACATTGAACAGATTAATCCAACGGCTGCAGTGCAGTGTTGGTAGACATACTATGCACCGTACTGACAAGTGTAACTATTGATTGATATAATCGCACTGCTCATATGATATTATATAGATACCTTGTAATTTTCATATTCGGTAGACAAATTACGCATTGTCTACAGCACCTTGATGATGACAGTTTTCAGCGTTGGGTTGTCAATTGTCCATGTCTCGAGGGATAGGGTATCAGTATTTAGTCATTGATGTATTGATATAGAATTTAAGTCACCATTGAAAATATTAATGCAACGGCTGCAGTGGAATGAACGAAGAGGTCCGACGGATACTGTACGGTGATAATGGCTGTGGACATTAATGTGATGTCAGCAGTGTATATATCGGGGGATAATGAATATGTCTTTCTTCATTCTAGAGTTGCTGCAGAACGTAAACCATCATAGGACATGTTATTCCAACGGCAAAGGAGCTCTGTTGGAAGATGCACTAAGCACTCGACGGTCCATTGTGAATAACACTAGCCAGAACCTTTCTGTACGTATGTTATTCTGGATTTGCCCTGCAGTATATGTCATCAGTGAGCAAAGCATGTCTACATGCAGGGAAATGAGATTATGGCTGTACCCAGTGCTGTGTTGTCAATTATTAATGTAACGCGGGACAATGGATATGTATATTGTCATTCCAGAAATGCTGTGGGATATAAATCATCAGTGAATAATGTAATCCAATGGCTGCAGTATAGTGATGACGGATGTACTCAGTATTACGTTTCCAGTTTTTAACATGTCGAGCGAAAACTGATCTGCACCTTGTCTTTCTCTTGGTGCGTGTCCTAAGCACCGTATTGTCGACTGCCGGTGTCACCAGCCATAACCTCGCTATAAATAGGTTCTCTAGAATTGCTTTGGTACTTACGTAGAAGATGAAAAGGTAATCCAGCGGATACGGCAGTGTGACAATGGCTGAAGTCAGTACCGTGTTTTCAAATGTTAAGGTCTGGAGGGATAATGGATTTGAGCTACGTCATTCAAGAATTGGTATAGGACCTATATCATCAGCGAACAACATAATCCAACGGCTGTAGAACAGCGATGGTGGATGTGGTCACTATTCAGTTGTCAATGGTTAATTTCTTGAGGTGTAAAGGATCTGCGTTTTGTCATCCTAGAATTGCTTTAACACATAAGTCATCACCGAACAGATTAATCCAGCGGCGGCTGTGGCCTATTGGTGCAAGTACTAATCACCATACTGTCAAATGTTAATATCCCTAGCCATTACAGTACCATACAAGGACTATTCTAGAATTTGTTTTTAATCTATATGGTCAGCGAGCAAATGATCCACCGTCTATAGCCCTGTAATGATGACTGTACCCAGTACTGTGTTTTCAATCATTTGTATCTCGAGGTACAGTGGTACTGCCTGTTTTCATTCTAGAATTGCTGCAGTGTATAAGTCAGCAGACAAAAGATTACTCTAACGGCAACAGTGCGCTGTTCGAGATGCCATTAGTACAGCATTGTCGACTGCGCATATCACTAGC
>NW_016928669.1:0-759 GCF_001483705.2 Eufriesea mexicana
TATAACCAAACATATCCTAGCCAAACACAGCGTGCATAGACCACTATTTCTGGCCCCAAAAGAGACAAGCAGAATACACTAGAGCACAGTAGTGCGCTGAAAGCCAACAAACTGCAGTGTATAGCACAAAAGTCGGAGTTATCCTAAACTAACCTAACCTTACCCAACCTAATCAAACGTACACAGATTGAACTAAAAGTGCGGCCACCGCTGATGCCGTCCGTCCCAGCGTCCACGAAAATATATTATAGCAGAGTAGAGCGCGGAAATCCACCGAGTAACAGTGTATACCACGAAAGCCGTATGTATCCCAACATAACAAACGCAACGTATCCTAGCCACACGTAGTATAACTCAACTTAACGTGCCGCGACCGCTATTGCTGGCCTCCATAGATCCAATCTGAAAATATTAGAGGAAAGTAGAGCGCCGAAGCCCACAGGATGGTAATGTACAGCAGAAAAGTCAAAGGTATCCTAACCTAACCCAGACTAATCTAGCGTAACCGAGCGTAATATGACTCAACATAACGATCCGAAACCACTATTATTGGCCTCCCCAGAGCAGCGTGGAACGTATTAGAGCACAGCAGTGCGTAGAAATCGAACGCATTGCAGTATGTACGCAAAAGACAGAGAAATGCTGACCAAACATAGCCTAACCGAACCTAGAGAAACATAACACAACCGACACAAGCGTACCCCGACAACTACTGCTGGTGTCCCCAGAATCAAGCAGAATATGATGGAGCAAAGTAGA
>NW_016928670.1:0-4434 GCF_001483705.2 Eufriesea mexicana
GTATGATACAGTAGAGCACAGCACAGCGCAGAAATACTCCGAAAAGCAGTGTACAGCGCGAAATGCTAAGTTAACCTTAGCGTGTTTAGCCCATCCTAGCTTACGTAGACGTGACCTAACCCAACCTAACCCGACGAGACTACTATTGCTGGCATCCGCGGGCCCAAGCAGGGAATATTAGAACACAGTAGAGCGCAGAAGTCCAACGCGTAGCAGTGTACAGCACAAAGGTCAAGGCTATCCAAGCCTAACCTGAGCAAACATTGCACAATGTAGCGTAACCTAGCTAAACCTAACACGCCTGGACCACTGATGCTGACGTCCACAGAGTAAAGCAGAGTATACTAGAAGACAGTTGAGCGCATAAATTCGCCGCAAGGAATTGTAAAGCACAAAAGTCGAAGATACACTTACTTAACTTGACATAACCTAACCTACCCAAACGTAGCTTAACGCAACCTAACGTGCCGAGACCACTATTGCTGTCCTCTCCAACGACAAGCAGAGCATATTAGAGCACAGTAGAGCGCAGAAATCCCGAAAATAGCAGCGAACGGCACAAAAGTAAGAGCTGCCCCGTCCTAACCTCACCAAACGTAACCTAACTCAGCCTATCGTGCCACGGCCGCTATTGCTTGTCTCCGCAGAGTCGAGCAGAGTATGGTAGATCAATGATGATTGCAGAAATCCAACGAATAGCCGTGTATAGCACAAAAGACGTAGTTATGCTATCCAAACCTAACCAAACGTGACACAACCAAAAAACCTAACTCAAACTAACGAGCCTACACCATTATTCCTGCCCGCCCCATAGCAAAGCAGTACATATTAGAGCACAGCGAAGCACAGGAATCCGCCGAGCAGTAGAGTATAAGCACAAAAGTTGAAGCCCCTCTTTCCTAGCCAAGCAAATTTTAACATGACCGAACGTAACATGAACCGAAATGACGTGCTGCGATCACTATTGCTTTCATCCCCGGAGTCAGACAGAGCAAATTGGAGCAGAGCAGAGCCCAGAAAACCACCGAATAGTGATGCACAGCACAAAACTCCAAGCTATCTCTACCACACCTAACCGAACCTGGACTAACTATACGAAAACTGCCCAACCCAAAGTGCCGCGACCACTATGGCTGGCCTCCAGGTAGTCTAATAGGGTATAGTAGAGGAATGAAGAGCGCAGGAAGCCTCCGAATAGCAGTGTACAACGCAAAAGTGTAAGCTATGATGCCTTAACCTAACCAAACGGAACATAAGTCAGACTTACATGCCGAGACCAATACTGCTGGCCTCCCCAAAGCCATGCAGAATATACAAGAGTACAGGAGATAGCGGAAATACACCGTATAGCAGTCTAAAGAACAATAGTTGAAGCTACACTATCCTAACATATCCGATCGTGACATAACCGCACGTAACCTATGCCAAAGTAACGTGCCGAGGACGCTATTGCTGTCTTCGCCAAAGCCAGGCAGAGTACGGTAGCGCGCAGTAGAACGCAGAAATCCAACGAGAAGCAGTGTATAGAACAAAAGCCAAAGCCATCATAACCAAAAATGATTCAGCGTAGCCTGACCAAACGTAGTACAACTGAACCTATCGTGTCACGATCACCATCGCTGGCCGCCCCAGAGTCGAGCAGAGTATAGCAGGGCACTGTAGAACACAAAAATCCAACGAATAACAGAACCTAGACCACTAGTGATGGCCACCACAAGGCAAGGCAGAATAGACTAGCGCAGAGTAGATCACCGAAATCCGCGGCGTTGCAGTGTAAAGCACAAAAGGCGAAGTTACACTATCCTACGCAGGCCTAACATAACCCAAACAAACGTAGCATAAGAAAAACTAACCTGCCGAGACCACTATTGCTGTCTTTCCCATAGACAAGCTGAACACATGACTTCACAGTAAGGTGCAGGAATCCACCGAATAGCAGTTTGTAGCAAAGGAATCGAAGCAGCCCGCTCCTAACCTAACTAACCGTTACGTACCCAACGTAACATGACTCAACCTGACGTGCAGCTACCAGTATTTCTGGCCTCCACAGTGCCAAGCGGAACATAACGGAGCACAGCAGAGCGCAGAAGTACGACGAACAGAAGTGCTTACCACGGAAATCAAAGCTATGCAAACCTAACCCAACTAACATAGCCTAACTAAAAGTAGCGTAACTCCACCTATCGTGCCGAGATTATTGCCGGCGACCGCAGAGACTACTAAAATATACTAGCGCACAGTAGAACTCTGAACCCGCCGCATTGCATTGTAAAGCACAAAAGCCGATGACATCCCTACCTAACCGCCCTAACCTAACCAAACCGAACGCAGACTAACTCAACGTGAAATGCCGATACCACTAATGCAGGCCCACCCAGAGACAAGGTGAATGTGTTAGAGCAGAGTAGAGTGCAGAAATCCGCCAAACCGCAGTTTATAGCGAAAAAGTCGAAGCTAGAACCTCCTAACCTAGCCAATCGTATTGTAACCAAACGTAACATAACTGAACCAAACGCGGCACGACAACTACTGCTTGCTTCCCCATAGCCAAGAATAGCATATTAGAGCACAGTAGAGCGCAGAAGTCCACCCTAAAGCATTGTACAGCACAAAAGTCAAAGTTATCATGCCCTACACTAAACAAGGGTAACACAGCCAAACGAAGTCTATCTCAACCTAACGTCCCACGACCGCTATTACTGCCCTCCGCAGTGTAGAGCAGTGCATTGTGCAACAATATAGAGCGTAGAAATCCACCGAATATCCGTGTATAGCATAGAAGGCAACTATATCCTGTCATAACCTCTTCAAACGTAATATTAGCAAACATAACATAACTCCACCTAACCGCACTACACCAGTATTGCTGACATCCCAGAGGCAAGCAGATCATATTAGAGCATCGTACAGCGCAGAAATCGTCCGAATAGCAGTGTACAGCAGAAAAGTCTATGCCATCCTATGCCTAACCTAACGCATCATGGCTACACCTATATTACAGAGAACACCATCGCTTGCCACCCCATAGCCAGGCGGATCATACTAGAGCACAGGATAGCGCAGAAGTTCACCGAATAGTAGCATATGACACAAAGTCAATGATTCCATTTCCGAACCTAACGTATCGTAACATAGCCAAACGGAGCCTAAATGGAACTAACGTGCCGGGACAACAATTACTGGTGCCCCCAGGGTCGAGCAGAGAAGAGTAGAGCAATGTAGATCGTAGAGATACGTCGAACAGCGGCGTACAGCACAAAAGTCACAGCAACCATTTCCTAACCTGATCAAACGTTACGTAACCGAACGCAATCTAACTTAACCTAACGTGCGGAGACCACTATTGCTGGATTCCCCAGATAAAGTAGAATATTCTAGATCACAGCAGAGAGGAGAAATCCAACGAACAGCAGTGTATAGTGCAAGAGTAGAAGATATCATAACCAAACACGACCCAACCTTGTCCATGCAAACGTAGCCTAACTCAACCTAACAGACCGAGAATACAGTTGCAGGCCTCCTCAGAGCCAAGCAGAGAATATCAGAGTAGAGAAGGGCGCAGAAATCCACCGCATTACAGTGTACAGAACCGAGGTCGAATATATCCTAACCCACCCCAAACAAACAGAACCTAACCGAATGTAATATAACTCCACCTAACCGCCCTGCACCACTGGTGCTGACCTCCACAGAGCCAAGCGGAACATGCCAGAGGAGGTCATAGCTATCCTAGCCTAACCAAACCAACCGTAACATAACCAGATGTAACCTAACTCAAACTAACGTGCAGCGATCATTACCTCTGGCCTCCACAGAGCCAAGCAGAATACACCAGACATCAGTAGAGCGTAGAAATCGACCGTATTGCAGTGAATGGCATAAGGTCGAATATGTCCTGACCAAACGTACCCTAACCTAACCTAGCCAACCATAACATAACTCAACCAAACGTGCCGCGAACGGTATTGCTGGCCTCCAGAGGGCCAGTCAGAGCATATTAGAGGAGCGTACAGCGTAAAGATGCATAGAATCGCAGTGTATAGCGGAAAAGTCGAAGCTATGCAAACATAAGCTAAGCTAACGTAACATAGCCAAACGTATCCTACCTCTACGTAATGTGCCGAAACCACTATTCCTGGCTACAGCAGTGACAAGCGGAACATACTAGTGCAACGTAGATGGCAGGAAACCGCCGCAGTGCAGCGTAAAGCATAAAAGATTCAAAGACACCCTTACCCAACCATACCTAACCTAACCTACCCAAACCAAGCTTAACACATCATAACGTGCCGAGTCCTCTGTTGTTTGCCTTTCCGCATCCAAGCTGAACACATTAGGGCACGGAGGAGCGCAGAAATGCACAGCACAGAAGTGTATGGCACAAAAGTCGAAGCTATCCTCCTGTAACCTACTCAATTGTAACACAACCATACG
>NW_016928671.1:0-887 GCF_001483705.2 Eufriesea mexicana
ATAAACCTATTTTCTGGTAAGTAGATGTCTGTACTTGCCATTGGATTGAAGGCGGTAGGCGATATATATACCAAGCTATAGCAGATTATTGATTTTGAATACACCTATTCTCTGACATGTAGATGGCTGTACTAGACATTGGATTGTAGGCGTTAAGCGATCTATTCAATCTATTCACCAAGCTATAACAGGTTATAGATTTTGAAATGACATATTGTCAGGCAAGTAGATGGCAGTAATTGCCATTGGATTGAAGGCGTTTGATGATCTATTCACCAAGCCATAACAGATTATAGATTTGGATAGACATATTCACTGTCAAGCGGGTGGATGTACTTGCCATTAGATTGAAGGCGTTATGCGATCTATTCACCAAGCTATAACAGGTTATATATTTTGAATAGACTTATTCTCTAGCAAGTACATGGCTGACTTGCCATTGGATTGAAGGCGATAGGCGATTTATTCACCAAGCTATAAGAGGTTATAAATTTTAGATAGACCTATTTTATGGCAAGTAGAAGTCTGTACTTGCCATTGGATTGAAGGCGTTGGACGACCTATTCCCCAAGCTATAGCAGATAATATATTTTGAACAGACCTATTCTCTGGCAAGACGATGGCTGAACTTGCCATTGGATTCAAGACGTTGGGCGATCTATTCTCCATTCTATAGCAGGTTGTAGATTTGGATTAACCTATTCTCTGGAAAGTAGATGGCTGTACTTGCCATTGGATAGAAGGCGTTAGGAGATCTATTCACCAAGCTATAACAGGTTATAGGTTATGAATATACCTATTCTCTGGCATGTAGATGGCTGTTCTTGCCATTGGATTGACGGCGTTAGGCGTTCTAATCACCAAGCTATGACAGCTTATAGATTTTG
>NW_016928672.1:0-541 GCF_001483705.2 Eufriesea mexicana
AGCTAATAAAGTGATATTAATATATTTAACAACAACTGTAACACCAAATCAAGTTAGTAACATAACTAGTGTAGGAATGCCTATTTATCGTGCCGTTGCTTGAACAGTATGATGTTTTCTGCATGTTATGATACTACTGGAACAATAAAACAAGTGGGAGCAGTAAAAACAACAAGTGTAGTTTTAGATCAAGTGTTACATATTCATTGACTTGTAACAGAATTTGATAACGAAAGGTTCTTACATTCAACACCAGGTGCAGCAGCGACTATGGTTAGCGGTTGAGTTTCAGGTATAAGGGATAATTCATTTTAAAATTTAGAATTCAATTCTTTACAAGGTATTAAATATTATTGTATTGAAAAGTCATGAGTATTATCTAGAGATTCATTAAGTTCGGCACCAGAGACTGCAAGTGAACCATATTACGAAAGTGGGTATAAAAACAGTAATTAATTAATTTATAAAAATTACAGAATTATGGTTGGTGGTAGTAAATCAGATACTATTGGAGCATATAGAATTGATGGAACATTACGAA
>NW_016928673.1:0-7124 GCF_001483705.2 Eufriesea mexicana
GGCAGGTTACGTTGAGATTTGCTACGTTAGGTTAGGTTATGTTGGTTTGGGTTTGGTTTGGATATCTTTGACTTTTCCACTGTACACTGCGATTCTACGGAATTCTGCACCCTACTGTCGACCAATGGGTTCTGCTTAACTCTGGCAAGGCCTGAAATAGTTGTGGCGGCACGTTTGGTAGAGCTTGGTTACGTTTGCTTAACATATGCTTGTTTGGGTTCGGTTCTGGGTAGCTTCGCCTTTCTCGGCATAGACTGATATTCGGTGGATTTCCGCGCTCTACTGTGCTGAAATATACTCTACTCGCCTCTGGGGATGCCAGCAATGTCGGCCGCGGCTCAGTATGTTGGGTTAGATTACGTTCGGATAGGTTAGGTTAAGTTAGGTTAGGTTGGGATGCCTCTGACTTTTGTGCTGTACACCGCTAATGGCTGGATTTCGGCGCTCTACTGTGCTCTCATACGTTCTGCTTTGCGCTGCCGATGCTAGCAATGGAGGTCTCTGTTAGTTAGGTAAAAAAATTTTACGCTTGATCACTTGATCCTGTTGGGTTCGGTCTGGTTTGGTAGGGATATCTTCCACTTTCTTGGCTTACATCGCTATCGAGTGGCTTTCTGCGTTCTACTCTGCTCTACTATACTATTTTCGACTCTGGCAAGACCAGCAATGGTGGTCTCGTCACATTAAGTTGCGTTACGCTGCTTTCGGTTAGGTTACGTCCATTAACGTTAGGATAGGGTATCTTTGACTCCTGTGCTATACATTGCTATTCCGTGTATTTCTGCGCTCTACTGTGATTTAATGTTCCCTCCTTTGATCCGGGAATGCTTGAAATAGTGGCCGCGGCGCGTTAGGCAGCGTAATGTTACGTTTAGTTAGGTTAAGTTTGTTTGGGTGAGGTTAGGATATCGTTGACTTTCGCGCTATCCACTGCCATTCTATAGACCTCTGAGTTTTACTCTCCTCTAGTATGCCATGCTTGGAGGTGGCAAGGCCAGCAATTGTGTGCTAGGCACGTTAGGTTGGGCTAGGTTACTTTTGATTATGCTAGGTTATAAGTGGTTAGTTTAGGATATCTCCGTCTGTTTTGCTATGCACAGCTATTCGGGCGATGTCAGCGCTCTACTACAGTCTGATATGATCAGTTCGGTTCTGGAAGGGTCAGCAATGGTGGTCTCGGCACGTTAGTTTGTGTTATGTTACGTTTGGTTACGTTAGGTTAGTTTGGGTTATGTTAGGGTGTCCTTGACTTTTCTGCTATACGCCACCATTCTATGGACTTCTGTGCCCTCTTCTCCACTGATATGCTCTGCTTGGGGGTGGGGAGCACTGCAATAATGGTCTAGGCACGATAGGTTGGATTATGTTGCGCTTGGATGTGTCTCGTTTGGCCAGGTTAGGATAGGGTAACTTTGACTTTTGCGCTATATACTTCTATTCGATTGATTTCTGCACTCTGCATTGCTCTGCTATACCCTGCTCTACTCTGGGGTCGCCAGAAATAGTGGTCGTGACGCGATATGTTGAGATACGTTATGTTTGGTTAGGTTAGCTTTGGTCAGGTTTGGTTTTGATGGCTTTGACTTTTGTGCTATACACTGCTATTCGGCGTATTTCTGCACTCCACTATGCTGTAATACATTCTGAACGACACTGCGGATGCCAAAAATAGTGGCCTCGGCACGGTAAGCTATGTTATTCTACGTTTGGCTAGTTTAGGTTGGGTGGAGTTATGTTGTGATGAATTTGACCTTTGCGCCTCGCGCTGCTATTTGGCTGCTCTCTGAGATCTACTATGCCTTAGTACATGCAGCTCGGCTAAGGGGTCTTCAGCAATAGTGGTCTCGTCACGTTAGGTTAAGTTAGGTTGCGTTTGGTTATATTAATTTCGGCCAGGCTTGGATAGGGTAGCTATGACTTATGCGCTACACACTGCTATGCGGCCTATTTCTACGCTCTATAGTGCTCTGGTATACCCTGGGGATGCCAGTAATAGTGTCCCTGGTATATTAGTTTGATCTAGGCTACGTTGGGTTATGTTACGTTTGTTCAGGCTAGGGGAGGATTGCATTGACTTTTGCGATATATGATGCTATTCGTTGAAATTCTGCTCTATACTGTGCTCTGATACGCCCTGCTTCGGTCTGGGTAGGCCAGCAATAGTGGTCACGGCACGTTAGGTTTGGTCAGGCTACGTTTCGTTAGGGTATGCTTGTTTGTGCTAGGTTTGGATAGCTTTGACTTTCTTGGCATAGACTGTTATTCGGTGGATTTCTGCGCTCTACCTAGGTCTAATATCCTCTGCTAGGCTCTTGGAGGGCTAGAAATAGTGGTCGTGGCACGAAAGATTTGTTCGGCTACGTTTGGTCACGTTATGTTAGGTTGGGTTAGGGGAGGATAGCTTTGACTTTTGTGCTATATGCTGCTCCTTGGCGGATTTCTGCGTTCTACTGTGCCCTAGTATGTCCTGCCTGGCCTGGGAAGGTCGGCATAAGTGGTCTAGTCGCTTTGGGTTTGGTTATGTTACGTTTGGAGTTGCTGTGTTTGGATAGGTTAGGCTAGGACGGCTCTGACATTCGTGATACACATAGCCAATCGGCAAATTTCTGAGCGCTGCTGCGATCAACCATGCCCTGCTTTGCTCTGGGGAGGCTTTAAACTGTGGCTGCGGCGAGTTCGGTTGCGTTATAGTACGTTGGGTTAGGTTAAGTTAGGAGAGGTTCGCTCAGGATATCTTTGACTCTTGTGCTGTTCACCGCAATGCGGTCGATTTCTACGCTATGCAGTTCTCTAGTATATTCTGCTTGGCGCTCTGGATGCCAGCGATACCGGTCACGGCACGTTCGGTAGGGACATATTACGTTTTGTCCGGTTTGGTTACTTTAGGTTGAGTTAGGACAGCAACGACCTTTGTGCTCACAAGGCTATCCTATGGACTCCTCTGCCCTACCGTGCTCCATCATAATCTGCTTGTGTCTGGGGACGCCATCAATAGTGGTCACGGCACGTTACATTGAGTTGTGTTGTGGTTGGTTGTGTTATGTTAGGTTAGGATTGGTCAGGTTATCCTTGACTTTTGCGCTACACACAGCTCTTCGGTGGATTTCTACGCCCTACGTTGCTCTAACATGCTCTGCTCTACTCTGGGATGTCCAGGGATAGTTGTCACGTCACGTTAGGTTGAGTTAGGCTACGTTTGGTTAGGTTACGCTCGTTTGTGTAAGGTCAGTACAGCTTTGACCTTTGTAGTATACACTGTTATTCTGTTGACCTCTGCACTCCACTGTGGTTTACCGTATTCTGCTTGGCCTCGCGGCGTCTGCCAATAGTAGTCGCGGCTCGTACTATTGAGTTGGGCAGCGTTTGGTTAGCTTATGTTAGCTATGGTTAGGCACGGATAGCTTCCACTTTTCTGCTCTACAATGCAACTCTATGTATTCCTGCACTCTACTGTGCTCTAATATGCTCTCGCTGGCTCTGGGCACGGCAGCAATAGTTTAGCTGTGCTCTCATATGCTCTCGCTGGCTCTGGGCACGGCAGCAATAGTTTTCCAGGCGCATTAGGTGGTGCTTGGTTACGTTTCGTTAGGCTATGTGCGTTGGAATAGGCTTGGACGTCTTTGCCTTTTCTGCTGTACATTGCGGTTTTATGGATTTCTGCGCAATATTCTCGTCTAATATGTTCTGCTTGGCTCTGTTGAGGTTAGCAATGCTGGTAGCGTCCCCTTAGGTTGAGCTATATTACGTTTGGTAGTGTTATGATTTGTTAGGTTACGATAGGTTACCTACGACTTTTGCGTCATTCACAGCTGTTCCGTTTTTTTCTGTGATCTACTGTGCTCTGATTTGTTCTGCTTTGCTCCGGGGATGTCAGTAATAGTGGTGTATGCACGTTAGGATGTTTTAGATTCGTTCCGCTACGTTTCGTTTGGTTAACTTAGGATAGCATAGCAGAGACTTTTTTTCCTATACACTGCTATTCGAAGGATTCCTACGATCTACGTTGCTCTGATATACTCTGCTCGGCTCTCGGGAGGACGGTAATATCTGTCTCGTCACGTTAGTTTGAGTTGGGCTACGTTTGGTTAGGTTATTTTCGGATAGGTCAGGAGAGGATAACTTTGACTTTTGTGCTATACACAGCTACTCGGTGGCTTGCTGCGCCCTACGCTGCCCTTCTGTACCCAGTTCGACACTAGGGAGGCCAATAATATTTAATAATTTTATCGGCACTTCGGGTTTAGTTACGCTACGTTTGGTTAGTACAGGTTATGTTCGACTTTCGTGGTATAAACTGCTGTTCGGTGGATTTCCGCGTTCTACTCTCCACTAGTGTGTTCTGCTCGGCCATGTGGAAGCCGGCAACAGCGGTCGCGGCACGTTAGGTTGCTTTAGATTACGTTCTGTTGGGTTGGGTCAGGCTAAGCTTGGTCAGGATAGCTTTAACCTTTGCGCTGTACGCTGTCACTCGGTGGATTTCTGCGCTCCTCTGTGCTCAAGCATGTCTTGCTTGCCTCTAGGGGGGGGGGGCTGTAATAGCGGCCTCGGCACGTTAGGTTGAGTTAAGCTACGTTTGGTTATGATCTTCTTGTTTGGGATAGGTTTTAGTACCTATGATTTTTCTGATATATACTGCGACTCTATGGACTCCTGCGTTCCATTCTCCACTAATGTGCTCTGCTTGGCACTGGGGAGGCCAGCCATAGTGGTCGCGACACGTTAGGTTCAGTTAGGCTACGCTTGGTTATGTTACGTTTGGTTCGGTTAGGAGGTTACAGCTAACACCTTAGTACCATAGTCTGCTTTTAGGTGGATTTCTGCGGCCTCTTGTGCGCTAATGCTTTCAGCTTGGAACTGGGAGGGCCAGCAATAGTGTCCTCTGCACGGTATATTGAGTCAGGTTACATTCGGATGGGTTGGGTTAGGCCAAGTTTGGTCGGGAGAGCTTCAACTTTTGTGCTGTACACCGCTATTCGGTGCTTTTGTGCGCACTACTGTGCTCTACTGTGTCCTGCTTGGCTCTGGGAGTGAAAACAATAGCGGTTGCGGTGCGTTAGGTTTTGTCAGGCTATGTTTGGTTATATTCTGTTGGTTTTGGTTAGGCTCGGGTGGCATTGACTTTCTATTGTGCACTGCGTTTACATAGCTTTCTGCGTTCTACTGTCCACTAGCGTGTTCCGGATAACCCTGTGGAGGGCAGCAATAGTGGTCCCGTCTCGTTAGGATGTGCTCGGTTACGTTCTGTTATGTTACGTTTGGTTAGGTTAGGAGAGGGTAGCTGCGACTATAGTGCTATAGTCTGCCATTAGGTGGATTTCTGCGCCCTACGGTGCACTAATGTTTTCAGTTAGGCTCTGGCAAGGCCAGCAATAGTGGTCTCGGCTCGTTATGTTGAGTCAGGTTACGTTCGGTTAGCTTTGGTCAGGATGAGTTTTTTCAGGATGGACTCAACTTGTGTCCTGTACACTGCTATTCCGTGAATTCCTTCGCTCTGCTGTGCTCTGGTATGTCCAGCTTGGCTCCCGGGAGGGCAACAATAGCGTTCTCGGCCTGTTAGGTTGAGTTACGTCACGTTTGGTTATGTTACTGTTGGTTAAGTTAGGAGAGAATGTCTTTGACTTTAGTGCTACAGTCTGCTATAAGCTGGTTTTCTGCTCCCTGCAGCGCTTTAATGTTTTCAGCTTGGCTCTGGGAAGGCGTGCAATAGTTTTCTCGGCACGTCACGTTGTGTCAGGTTACGTTCCGTTATGCTTGGTTAGGCTAACTTTGGTCAAAGTAGCTTCATCTTTGTGCTGTACACTGCAATTCGGTGGATTTCATCGCCCTACTGCGATCTAGTATGTCCTGCCTGCCTGTGGGAAGGCCAGCATCTGTCGTCTCGGCACGTTATGTTGAGTCCGGTTACGTTCGGCTAGATTTGGTTAGGCTAAGTTTGGTAGGGCCAGATTCAACTTTTGTTCTGTACACAGCTACTCGGTGGACTTCTGCCCTCTGCTGTGCACTGGTATGTCCTGTTTGGCTATGCGGAGGGCAACAATTGCGGTCTCGGCACGTTAATTTGGGCCAGGCTACGTGAGTCTCTGTTCTGTTGATTTGGGTTATGCTTGTGTATCTTTGACTTTTCTGATGTACACAGCAATACTATTGATTTCTGCGTTGTACTCTCCGCTACTGTGCTCTGCTTGTCTCTGTGGAGGGCAGCGATAGTGCGCGCGGCACTTTAGTTTAAGTTATGTTACGTTCTGTTTTGTTACGTTTGGCTGGGGTAGGAGAGCATAGCTTTGACATTAGTGCTACAGTCTGCTATTAGGTGGACTTCTGCGCCCTACAGTGCTCTAATGCTTCCAGCTTGGCACTGGGAAGGCCAATAACAGTGGTCTCGGCACGTCATGTTGGGTCATGTTACGTTCGGCTGCGTTTGGCTTGGCTAAGTTTGGTAAGCGGTAGTTTCACCTTTTGTGCTGTAAACTGCTATTCGGTGGGACTCTCCGCTCTAGTGCGCTCTAGTATATCCTGCTTGGCTCTGGGAGGGGTCGGCAAAAGCGGTTTTGGCACGTTAGGTTGAGTTAGGCTATGTTTGGTGATCTTCTGTTTGTTTGGGTTAGGTTTGGGTAGCTAAGACGTTTCTGATATGCACTGCGACTAAATGCATTTCTGCGTTCTACTCTCCATTAATATGTTCAGCTCGGCTCTGGGGAGGACGGCAATAGTGATCGCGTCACGTTAGCTTGGGTTACGTTGCGTTTGGTCACGTTAAGGTTGCTTAGATTAGGAGAGGATAGGTTTGACTTTAGTGCTATTGTCTGCGATTAGGTGGACCACTGCGCGTTACAGTGATATTATACTTTCAGCTTGGCTCTGGGAAGTCCAATAATAGTGGTCTTGGCACGTCATGTCGGGTCATGTTACGTTCGGTTGCGTTGGGTTACGCTAAGTTTGGTTAGGCTAGTTTCAACTTTTGTACTGTTAGCTGCTAATCGGTGGGCCTGTCCGCATTACTGTGCTCTAGTATGTCCTGCTTGGCTCTGGGGAGGCCAGCAAATCAGCAATAGCGCCCGCGTCACGGTAGGTTGTGTCAGGCTACATTTGCTTATGTTACGAACTGTTGGGTTAGGAAAGGATAG
>NW_016928674.1:0-3233 GCF_001483705.2 Eufriesea mexicana
AGTGCTGTACTACTTTCAGCTTGGCTCGGGCTAGGCCAGCAAGAGTGGTCTCGGCACGTTATGATGTGTCATGATACGTTCAGTAGGCTGGGTCAGGCTAAATTTTGTTTGGGTAGCTCTAACTTTTGTGCTGTACACCGCTGTTTGGTGGATTTATGCGCCCTACTGCGCCCTACTGCGCCCTAGAATGTCCTGCTTGGCTCTGGGGGGCAATAGTAGCGGTCCCGGCACGTTTGGCTAAGGCAGGCTATGCTTTGTTATGATCCGATGGTTTGGGTTTGGCTTGGGTAGCTTTGACTTTTATGATATACACTGCGATTTCATAGATTTCTACGTTTTACTCTCCACTAACGTGCTCCGCCTGTCTCTGTGGAGGCCAGCAATAGTGGTCGCGGCATGTTGGGTTGAGTAGGTTTATGTTTGTTTATGTTACGCTGGATTAGGTTAGGACAGGATGGCTTCGACTTTAGTGCTATAGTCGGCTATTCGGAGGATTTCTGCTACCTACGGTACTTTCATATTTTCAGCTTGCCTCTGGGAAGGCCAGCAACGGTGGTCTCGGCACGTTATGTTGTGTCAACTTACGTTCTGTTAGTTTCGTTCAGGCTATGTTTGGACAGGATAGCGCCAACTTTTGTGCTGTACACTACTATTCCTCGGATTTCTGCGCTCTACTGTGCTTTACTATGTCCTGCTCGGCTCTGGGGAGGCCAACAATGGCGGTCTGGGCACGTTAGTTTGAGTTAAGCTATGTTTGGTTATGTTCATTTCGTATGCGTTAGTTTTGGGTAGCTAAAAAGACTTTTCTGATATACACTGTGGCTCTGTGGATTTCCGCGTTCTACTCTCCATTAATGTGTTCTTCTTGGCTCTGGCATGGCCAGCAATAGAAGTGGCGGCACGTTACGTTTAGGTAGGTTACATTTCGTTATGTTACGTTCGGTTAGGTTAGGAAGGGACAGCTTTGTGTTTGCTGCTGTATTCTGCTAATAGGTGGATTTCTGCGCATTACACTGATCTAATATTTTCAGATTGGCTCTGGCTAAGCCAGCAAGGGTGGTCTCGGCATGTGACGTTAAGTCAGGTTACGTTCGGATACGTGGGGATAGGCTGTGTTTGGTCGGGACAGCTTTAACTTTTGATCTGTACGCTACACTGCGGTGGATTTCTGCGCTCTACCGTGCTCTGGTATATTCTGCCTGGCTCTGGGGAGGGAAGCAACAGCGTTCTCGATACATCAGATTGAGTTATGCTGTGTTTGGATATCATGTGCTGGTTTGGGCTAGGCTTGGAAGCTATGACTTTTCTGATGTACACTGCGGTGTTCTATGGATATCTGCGTTCCGCTCTCCACTAGTGTCGCATGCTCGGCTCTGGGCAGGCCAGCAATAGCGGTACCGGAACGTTAGGTTGTGTTATGTTACGTTTGGTAATGTTACGATTGTTTCGGTTAGGAAAGGATAGCTGGGACTTTAGTGGTATAGTCCGCTATTAAGCAGATTTCTGCGCCCTACAAGGCTCTAGTATTTTCAGCTTGGCTCTGGGAAGGCCACCAATAGTGGCATCAGCACGTTATGTTTAGTCAGGTTACTTTCGGTTTTGTTGCTTTAGGCTAGGTTTGGTCACGACAGATTTAACTTTGTGCTGCACACTACTATTCGGAGCATTTCTGCGCTCTACTGCACTCTAGTACGTCCAGCTGGTCTGTAGGTTGGCTAGTAATAGTGGACGCGGCACGTCAGTGTAAGTTAGGATACGTTCGGTTGTACTATGATTCTATATGTTAGAAGAGGATATTTATGCATTTAGTACTTTAGTCTTCTATTAGGTGGATTTCTGCGCCCTACAGTGCTTTATTATGTTCAGCTTGGCTCTGGCAATGCCAGCAATAGTGGTCTCGGCACGTTAGGTTGGTTCGGCTACGTATGGTTATATTACGGTTGGTTCGGTTAGGAGAGGATAGCTTTGACTTTAGTGCTGTAGTCTGCTATTAGGTGGATTTCTGCTTCCTACAGCGCATTAATATTTCAAGCTGGCCTCTGGGAAGGCCAGCAATAGTGTTCGCGGCAGGTTAGGCTGAGTTTAGCTACGTATGGTTATATTGCTGTTGGTTAGGATCGGAGAGAATGGCTATGACTTTAGTGGTATAGTCCGCTATTAGGTGGATCTCTGCTCCCTACAGTGGTCTATTGCCTTCAGCATGGCTCTGTGAAGGCCAGCGATAGTGGTATCTGCTCGTTACGTTGAGTCACGCTACGTTCTATTAGGTTGGGTCTAACTGAGTTTAGTCAGGATAGCTTCAACTTTAGCGCTGTACATAGCCATTCGGTGGACTTCTGCGCTCTACTGCGCTCTATTATGTCCTGCTTGTCTCTGGGGATGGAAACAATAGCGGTCTCGGCACGTTAGGCTAAGGCAGGCTATGTTTGGCTACGTTCTGTTGGCCTGCGTTAGGCTTGGGTTGCTTTGACTTTATGATATACACTGTGATTATGTGGATTTCTGAGTCCTACTCTCCACTAACGTGTTCCGCTTGACACTGTGGAGGCCAGCAATAACGGTCGCGGCACGTAAGGTTGACGTACACTGCGTTTGGTTATATTACGTTAGCTTTGGTTAGGCATGGATAGCTTTGACTTTCGTGGTATACACTGTTAGAAGGTGAATTTCTACTCTCTACTGTTCTCTACTATACTCCATACGACTCCGTGGAGGACAGCAATAGTGGTCGCGGCACGACAGTCACTGACATATTACGTCCGGTTATATCAGGTTTGGTGAGGTTAGGAGAGGGTAGCTTTGACTTTCGCGTTATGCACTACTTTGCGGTGGATTTCCTCGCTCTACATTGCTCTACAATGCTCTTCTCCTCTGTGGGTAGGCCAGCAATAGTGGTCGTTGCACGACGGGTTGTGTTTGGTTAGCTCAGGTTAGGTTATATTGGGAAAGGGAAGACTTTACTTATGTGCCATATACTGCTATCCGGTGGACTTCTCCGCTATATTGAGGTCTAATATGCTCTGCTTGGCTCTGTGGATTACGGTAATTGAGGTCGCGGAACGTCCGGTTGTGTCATGGTATGTTTGGTTATGCTACGTAGGTTCGGGTTAGGATTGTGTGACTCTGACTTTCGTGTTATATACTGTTATTCGTTTGATTTGTGCGATCTGCTCTGCTGTACCATACCCTGCTCGACCCTCGGGAGCCCAACAACAGTGGTCGATGCACGTTAG
>NW_016928675.1:0-1100 GCF_001483705.2 Eufriesea mexicana
ATAATAGAAGAAACGTCAATAAAATTGGTTTTTCCATACAGATTATATGTCATTGCAATGGCTGTAGCGCGCCAATAGAATCTTTCCTCCTTATTTATGCAAGAATGTTAGCTCACCCCGATATTAGTCGATACTGTCTATACAATGATATTTTCCATCCAGATACTGTAGCACTGCAACGGATATAGCACGCCAACGGAATTTTTCCTCCTTATTGATACAAGAAAGTTAGCTCACCACGATATTGGGAGAAAATGTTAATAAAATTGGATTTTCCAGCCAGATTCTATAGCATTGCAATGGCTATAGGACGCCAAAAGCTTCTTTCCTCCATATTTAGGCGAGAATGCTAGCTCACCACGATATTAGTAGATAATGTTAATAAAATTGGTTTTTCCATACAGATTATATGTCATTGCAATGGCTATAGCACGCCAATAGAATCTTCCCTCCTCATTTACGTAAGAAAGTTAACTCACCAAGATATTTGTCGAACTTGTCAATAAGATTATATTTTCCAGCCAGATTCTGTTGCGCTGCTGCGGCTATAGCACGACAATGGAATTTTTCCACCTTATTTATCCTAGAAAGTTAGCTCATCACGACAATAGCCGGACATGTGAATAAAATTGAAATTTCCAGACATATTCTATAACATTGCAACGGCTATAGCACGCCAATAGAATCCTTCTTCCTTATTTATGCAAGAAAGCTAGCTCAACACGATATTATTCGAAAATGTCAATAAAACTGAGTTTTCCAGCCATATTCTATTGCACTGCAGTGGCTGTAGCACGCCGATACATTACTTCCTTCTTATTTATGCAAGGAGCTTAGCTCACCACAGCATTATACGAAAGAGTAAATAAAAATGATTGTTCCAGACAGGTTCTATAGCATTACAATGAGCAATGGCTATAGCACGTCAATAGAATCTTTCCTAGTTATTTATACAAGAAAGTTAGCTCAACACGATATTATTTGAAAATGACAATAAAATTGAATTTTCCATGCAGATTCTATGGTATTGCAATGGCTATAGCACGCCAATACAATCTTTCCTCCTTATTTATGCAAGAATGTTAGCACACACCGATATT
>NW_016928676.1:0-525 GCF_001483705.2 Eufriesea mexicana
TCTATAATCTGTTATAGCTTGGTTAAGAGGCCGCCTAACGTCTGCAACCAATGGCAAGTACAGACATCTTCTTGCCAGAGAATAAGTCTATTCAAAACCTATAAGCTGTCAGAGCTTGGCGATCAGATCGCATAACGCCTTCAATCCAATGGCAAGTACAGCCATCTACTTGCATGAGAATAGGTCTATTCAAAATCTG
Source organism: Eufriesea mexicana (assembly GCF_001483705.2). Taxonomy (NCBI): domain Eukaryota; kingdom Metazoa; phylum Arthropoda; class Insecta; order Hymenoptera; family Apidae; genus Eufriesea; species Eufriesea mexicana. The sequence continues at coordinate 200 of NW_016928676.1, forward strand.
TTCCCGGTTATTGCTTGGTGCATAGGTCGCCTAACGCCCTCAAACCAATGGCAAGAACAGCCATCTACTTGTCAGAGATTAGGTATATTCCAAATCTGTTATCTGTTATAGCTTGGTTAATAGGCCGCCTATCGTCTGCAACCAATGGCAAGTACAGCCATCTACTTGCCATAGAATAGATCAATATTACCTGTTATAGCATGGTGAATAGATCTCTTAACGACTTCAATCCAATGGCAAGTACAGCCATCTACTTGCCAGAATATAGGCATATTCGAAATCTGTAACCTGTTATAGCTTGGTGAGTAGATCGCCTAACGCCTTCA
>NW_016928677.1:0-1684 GCF_001483705.2 Eufriesea mexicana
TTCATTGACATTTTCGGCTAATATTGCTGTGAGCTCACTTTCTTGCATAAATAAGGAGGAAAGCTTCTATTGGCGTGCTATAGGCGTCGCAAAGCTATAGAATCTTCCTAGAAAATTCAATTTTATTGGCATTTTCGACTAATAACATTGTGAGCCAACTTTATTGCATAAATACGGAGGAAAGATTCAATTGACCTGCTATAGACTTCGCAATGCTATAGAATCTGGCTGGAATATTCAATATTGTTGACATTTTCGACTAATATCGTGGTGAGCTAACTTTCATGCGTAAACAAGGAGGAAAGATCCTTTTGGAGAGCTGTAGCCATTGCAATGCTTTGGAATGTGACTGGAAAGTCCAATGTTATTGACATTTTCGAGTAATATCATGGTGAGCTAACTTCCTTGCGTAAGAAGGGAGGAAACATTTTGTTGGCGTGCTCTAATCATTGCAAAGCTATAGAATCTGGACGGGATATTCAATTTTATTGACATTATCCACTAATATCGTGGTGAGCTCTCTTTCTCTCATAACTAAGGGGGAACGACTCCATTGGCGTGCTATATCCATTGCAATCCTGTAGAATCTGGCTGAAAAATCCAATTTCATTGACATTATCGGCTAATATTGCTGTGAGCTCACTTTCTTGCATAAATAAGGAGGAAAGGTTCTATTGGCGTGCAATTGGCATCGCAAAGCTATAGAATCTTCCTGGAAAACTCAATTTTATTGACATTTTCGACTAATATCGTGGTGAGCTAACTTCCTTGCATAAGTAAGGAGGAAAGATGCTCTTTGAGTGCTATAGCCATTGCAGTGATGTAGAATGTGGTTGGAAAATACAATTTTGTTGACATTTTCGAACAATATCGTGGTCAGGTAGCTTCCTTGCGTAAGTAAGGAGGAAAGACTCTGTTGGTGTGCTATAGCCATTGAAGTCCTGTAGAATCTGGCTGGAAAATACAATTTTATTAACATTTTCGACTAATATTGTGGTGAGCTAAGTTTCTTGAATAAATAAGGAGAAAAAATACTATTGGCGTGCTATAGCCATTGGACTGCTATAGAATCTTGCTGGAAAATTCAATTTTATTGACAATTACTACTAACACCGTGGTGAGCTAACTTCCTTGCGTAAGTAAGCAGGAAAGATGCTTTTTGTGGGCTATAGCCATTGCAATGATATAGATTGTGGCTGGAAAATAAAATTCTATTGACATTATCGACTGATACCGTGGTGAGCTAACTTTCTTGCACTAATACGGAGGAAAGACTCAATTGGTGTGCTATTGGCATTGCAAAGCTATATAATCGTCCTGGAATATTCAATATTCTTGACATTTTCGACTAATACCGTGGTGAGCTGACTTTCATGCACAAACAAGGAGTAAAGATACTATTGGCGACCTGTAGCCATTTCAATGTTTTAGAATGTGACTGGAAAGTTGAATTTTATTGACATTTTTGACTAATATCGTGGTGAGCTATCTTTCTTTCATAAATACGGAGGAAGGATTCAATTGGCGTGCTACATCCATTGCAATGCTGTGGAATCTGGCTGGAAAATCCAATTTTATTGACATTCTCGGCTAATATCGCTGTGAGCTAACGTTCTTACATAAATAAGGAGGAAAGGTTCTATTTGCGTGCTATAGGCATCGCAAAGCTTTAGAACCTACCTGG
>NW_016928677.1:1712-2379 GCF_001483705.2 Eufriesea mexicana
TATCGTGGTGAGCCAACTTTATTGTATAAATACGGAGGAAGGATTCAATTGGCGTGCTACAGCCGTCGCAATGCTATAGAATCTGCCTGGAAAGTTCAATTTTGTCGACATTTTCCACTAATTTCGTGGTGAGCTCACTTCCTTGCATAAGTAAGCAGGAACGATGCTTTTTGAGTGCTATAGCCATTGCAGTGATATAGAATGTGGCTGGAAAATACAATTTTGTTGACATTTTCGACTAATATCGTGGGGAGCTAACTTCCTTGCGTAAGTAAGGACTAAAGATGCTTTTTGAGTGCTATAGCCATTGCAGTGATATAGAATGTGGCTGGAAAATACAATTTTGTTGACATTTTCGACTAATATCGTGGTGAGCTACCTTCCTTGCGTAAGTAAGGAGGAAACTTTCTGTTGGCGTGCTATAGTCATTGCAAAGCTATAGAATCTGGACGGGAAATTAAAATTTATTGTCATTTTCGACCATTATCATGGTGAGCTATCTTTCTTTCGTAAATTAGGAGGAAGGATTCAATTGGCGTGCTATATCCAATGCAATGCAGTAGAATCTGGCTGGAAAATCCAATTTTATTGACATTTTCGAATAATATCATTGTGAGCCAACTTTATTGTATAAATACGGAGGAAAGATTCAATTGACCTGCTATAG
>NW_016928678.1:0-2995 GCF_001483705.2 Eufriesea mexicana
CATCCATACAACCGTCCATACATCCAACCGTATATCCATTCATACATCCATCAATACCACCACCCATGCATCCATCCATACATCCATCCATCCATACGTCGATTCATCCATGCACACAAACATACATACAGTCACGCACCCAAACGTCCATCCATCCATTCATCCCTCTATCCATACACACATACATCCATACATACATCCATACGGACAACCATACATACATCCATACATATATCCATACAAACATCGATCAATACATCCTTACATACATCCATACCCACATCCATTCAAACGAGCATCCATGCATCCAACAATACATCCATCCATGCATACATCCATACATCCATCCATACATCCATCCATACATCCATACACACATCCATACATACATCCATTAGGCATACATCAAACCATACATCCATCCATTCATCCATCCATCATTCCACCTATCCAACCGTCCGGCCGTCCACCCAGTTATCCGTCCAGCCACCCATCCGTCCATTCACCCACCCATCCATCCATGCATGCATCTGTCCATTCATCCATACATGCATCCATACATGCATCCATACAATCATAAATACACGCATCCATACATACGTCCATACAAACATCCATACAATCATTCATACATGAATCCATCCATACATCCATACACAATTCCATTCATGCACCCATACACATATCCATAAATAAATCCGTACATACATTCATACATTCGTCCATACATTCATCCATACATAGATCCATCCATGCGTACATCCACCCATCCATGTGTCCATCCATCCATTCATACATCCATCCAAAGAACCATACATCCATCCTTCCATATATCCATACATAGATCCCCACGCACATCCATAAGGGTATCCATACAGTCATCCATACGTTCATCCATCCACCCATCCATACCGCCATCATTCCACACATCCACACATCCGCCCATCCACCTATCCGTCCATGCGCCCATCCATCCATCCATTCATCCGTATATCCATCCATACATCCATACATCCATCCATCCATATAGAATACATACAACCCCACGCACATCCAGAAATATATCCATACAACCATCCATAAGTCGTTCCATACATACAACCACACATGAATCCATACATACACCCATACATTAATCCATACATGCACCAAGCCATACATCCATACATACATCTGTGCATACAACCACACATACATCCATACATCCATACATAAATCAATTCATATATCCATCCATCCATACATGCATACATACATCCACACGCACATCCATACATCCATCCATCCACTCATACATCCATCAATACATCCATACATCCATTCATACATACATACATACATCCATCCAACCATACATAAATGCAAACATACATCCTCACATACATGCATATATCCATTCATACCTCCACCCATACATCCATCCATAAATATAGACATATATACATACATACATCCATACATACATCCATACATACTTCCATACATTCATAAATACACGCATACATACATACGTTCATACGTACATCCATACAATCATTCATACATATGCCCTTCCACAAACGCATGCATACACCCATTCATACCTCCATCCATATATCCATACATCCATCCATCCGCACATCCATCCACGCATACATGCACCCATCCATACATCCATCCATCAATACATGCATACATCCATACATACATCCATACATACATCCACACATTCATAAATACACACATCCATACATACACCAATACATACATACATACAAACATTCATACACATACCCTTGCATACAGGTATCCATACATCCGTACATACGTCCGTTCTTAAATCCATCCATCCATACATTCATTCACACACATCCATCCAACCATCAATCCATCATTCAGTACATCCATCAAACCATCCATCCAACCATCCATACATAAACAAATCCATACACACATCCATCGATATATCAGTACATGCACCCATTCGCACATCCATGAATATGTCCATACATCCACCCATACGTCCATCCATACGTCCATCCATACTCACCATCCATACATACATAGATCCATACGTACAAACATCCATAAATCCATCCATCCATACTTCCATCCATCCATACATCCATCCTCGCGTACATCCACCCATGCATCTATCCATTCATACATCCATCCATGCGTACATCCATCCATCCATGCGTCCATCCATCCATCCGTACATCCATCCGAAAATCCATACACCCATTCGCCTATATATCCAGACATACATCCCCACGCACATACATAAATATATCCGTACCACTATCCACACGTCCATTCATACATACATCCATTCATCCATCTATTCATACATACATCCAAACATACATCCACACATACATGTATACATCCATTCAATCCTCCACCCATCCATCCATCCATCCATACGTCCATCCACCCATACGTCCATCCATCCATACGTCCATCCATCCATACATCCATCGTTCCATACATCCATTCATGCATACATACACCCTTTCATACCTCCATCCATATATGCATACAAACACCCATACATAAATCCATACATACATGAGTACATTCATCCATACATACAACCACACATACATTCATACATCCATCCATCCGCACATCCATCCACCCATACATTCACCCATCCATACATCAATCCATCAATACATCCATACATCCATACGTTCATCCATACATGCTTCCATATATACATCCGCACATACATAAATACACACATCCATACATAAGTCAATACATCCATACATACAAATATTCATACATATACACTTTCATACAGGTATACATTCATCCATGCAAACATCCAGTCTTACACCCATCCATCCACCCATTCATTCACACATACATCCATACATCCATCCACCCATCCATCCATCCATCCATCTATCCATCATTCAATCCATCCATCCATGCATCCATCCATCCATCCATACATCCACACATCCATACACACATCCATCGATATATCCGTACATACATCCCTTCG
>NW_016928679.1:0-11773 GCF_001483705.2 Eufriesea mexicana
GCTCCACTACCGTGTACGGCACAAGGGTCAAAGGTATCCTGACCTAACCAGACATGACCTAACCTAACCAAACGTAATCTAACCCTAGCTTACGTGCCTCTACCTCCATTGCATGCATCCCCAGAGCCAAGCGCAAAATATTAGAGGGTAGTAGAGCGCAAAAATCCATAGAAGCAGAGTGTACAGCGCAAAAGTCAAACCTACCATATCCTAACATATCTAGTCGTGACATAACCCAACCAAACGTAGATTGTCACAACATAACACACCGCGACCACTGTTGCAGGCCACCATATCTTATGTTGGCATAGGATAGCATTGACTTCTTTGCTAAGAACTGCATTTCGGAGCATTTTTGCGCTCTGCTGTGCGCTAGAGTGCTCCGCATGGTTCTGCGGAAGCCAGAAATTAGCCAGAGATATGTTACGTTTGGTTACGTTACGTCTGGCAAGTTTAGGATAGCATAGCTACGAGCGTTGTGCTATACACTGCTATTCCGTGTACTTCTGCGCTGTACTGTGCTGTAATGTTTTCTACATGGCTCTGATGAGCCCAGCAATATTTGTCTTGGCACGTCAGTTTGGGTTTGGTTACGTTTGGTTAGGCTATGTTATGCTATTTTCGGTCTGGCTTGCCTTGACTTTCGCACTATACACCGTTATTCGGCGGGTTTCTGCGCTCTACTGTGCTCCGTTATATGCTGCTTGGCCCTGACGAAGCAAGCAATACTGGTCGCGGCAAGTGATTTTGAGTTATGTTACGTTTGGTTGGGCTACGTTAGCTTGTGTTAGGCATGGATATCTTCAACTTATCTGCTACGCGCACATTTCGGTGCATTTCTGCACTCTACTGTGCACTAGTATATTCTGCTTTGTTGTGGGGAGGCCAGCAATTGTGGTATCGGTTGGTCGTGTTACTTTATGCTACGTTTGCTTACGTTACGTTAGTATTGGCTATCTTTTGATGGCTTTGGCATTTTCTGCTATGCATTTCGGTTCTATGTATTTTTTCGTTCTGCCCTCCTACATTATCTTCTGCCCTGCTCCAGGGAGGCCAGCAATAGCGGTCGTGGCGCCTTGGTTTTAAATAGGTTTGGCATGCCTATGTTACGTTCGGTTAGATTAGTAGGATATGGCTTCAACTTTTGTGCTATACACTGATATTCGGTGCATTTCTGCGCTGTGCTGTGCTCTAATACTTTCTGCTTGGTCCTCGGTAGGCCAGCAATAGTGGTCTCCGTACGTTAGCTAGTGCACGGTTACGTATGGCTAGGATAAGTTTTGTTAAGTTCGGCAAGGGTAGCACAGCCTTTCGTGCTGGACACTGCTTCACGGCGGCTTTCTGCGATTTACCGTGCTCTGCTACACTCTGCTTGGGCCTGTGGAGGCCAGTAATAGTGTTCGAGGCAAGTTACATTGAGCTACTTTACGATCGGGTAGGTTATGATAGTTTGCGTTTGGTTTGGATATCTTCGTCTTTTCTGCTATACACTGCGGTTCTATGGGTTTCTGCGCACTGCTCTCCCCTACCACGTTCTGCTCTGCTCTGGGGAACCCAGCAATAGTGGTCGCGGCAAGTTAGGTGTAGTTATGTTACATTTGGTTATGTTACTATTTGCTACGTTAGAATAGGATAGCTTTGGCCCTTGCGCCGTACACTGCTGTTCGGTCGATATCTGCTCTCTACTGCGCATCTAGTATGATCTGCTTTGCTCTGGGTAGGCCAGCAACAGTGGTCTCGGCACGAAATGTTGAGTTAGGCTACATTTCGTTAGATGAGGTTGCTTCGTGTAAGGCCTAGATACATCTGACTTTTGTGCTGTACACTGCAATGCGGCGGATTGCTGCGCTCTACTGTTCCCTAGTATATCTTGCTTGGCTCTGGTGATGCCAGCAATAGTGACGGCGGCACGTTGGGTGGCGTTAGTTTGCGTTTGGTTGTGTTACGATTGGTTAAGTTAGGTTGGGTTAGCTACGACTTTTGTGCCATAAAATGCTATTCGGAGGGCTTCTGCGCTGTACTGAGCTCCAGTAAGTTCTGCTTCTCTCCCAGGAGGCCAGCAAATGTGGTCGCGGCACGCTATGTTGCGCAACGACACGTTAGCTCAGGTTATATTAGTTTGGGTTATGTTTGGATAGCTTCAACTCCTCTGCCGCACGCTGCGATTCTATGGATTTCAGTGCTCTACTCTCGTCTAATATGCTCTGCTTGGCTCCGAGGAGGGCACCAATAGGGGCCTCGTCACGTAAGGTTGAGGTAGGTTACGTTTGGATGCGTTACGCCTGGTTATGTTAGGATAGGGTAGCTTTGACTTTTGAGATGAACACTTCTGCTTGGTGGATTTCTATGTTCTACTGTGCTCTACTATGCACTGCTTCGCTCTGGGAAGGCCAGAAATGTCGGTCTCGGCACATTGGGTTTTGACATGTAACGGTTGGTTTCGATAGGACTGGTCAGGTTAGGATAGGATACCTACGATTCCTGTGCTGTGCACAGCAATTCATTGGATTTCTGCGCTCTGCTGTGTTCTAATTCTTTCTGCTATGTTCTGGGGCGCCAGCAAGTGTGGTTAGGTTAGTTTAGGTTAGGATGCCTTATGTAAGGTTAGTTTAGGTTTGGTTAGGTTAGGTTGTGTAGCACGTTGTGTTGAGTTACGCTACGTTTGGGTAGGTTTCGTTCGTATGGGCTAGGTTTGGACATCTCCGACTTTACTGCTATGCACTGCGGATCTACGGATCTTTGTGCTCTACTCTCATCTAATATGTCCTGCTCTTCTCCCGTGAAGCCAACGGTAGCGGCTGCGGCACGATAGATTGAGTTATGCCACGCTTGGCTGCGTTATGTTCGGGTTGGTTAGGATAGTATAGCTTTGACCTTCGTGCTATTCATTGCTATTCGGTTGATTTCTGCGCTACCCTCTGCTCTATCATATGCTGCTTCGCTCTGTGTAGGCCTGCAGTAGCGGTCGCGGCAGGTTATGTTGAGCTAGGATACGTCTGCCTGTGCTACGAATTGCTAGGTTAGGATACGATAGCTTTGACTTTTGTGCTACACACTGCTATTAAGTGGATTGCTGCGCTCTAATGCTCTGAAGAATGTCCTGCTTGGCACCGTGGAACCCAGCAACAGTGGTTGCGGGACTTTATGTTGAGCGGCGCTAAGTTCGGTTATGTCTCATTTGTGTAGGTAAGGTTCGGATGGAATTGTCTTTACAGCTATACACTGCGATTCTATGGATTTCGGTGCACTACTCACCTCTATGACGTTCTGCTGGGCTCTGGAGAGGCCAGAAATTGTGGTCTCGACACGTTAGGAAGATTTCGGTTACGTTTGGTTGGGTCGGATTTGGCAAAGTTCGGTAGGTGCAGAATCGTCTTTCGTGCCATACGCTGATATTTGTCGGATTTCTGCATTCTACTGTGATCTACTATATTCTGCTTGGCCCTGATGGGGCCAGAAATTGTGCTCTGGGCACGTTATGTTGAGTTAGGCTACGTTTGGATAGATCATATTAGCTTGGATAGGTACGTGTAGCTTTGAATTCTCTGATACTCACTGCAATTCCATGGATTTCTGAGTACAACTCTCTTTCACTATGTCCTGCACGGTTCTGGGGAGACCAAAAATAGTGGTCGCGGCGCGCAATGTTGAGTTATGCTACGTTTGGGTAGGTTATGTTTGTATGGGTTAGGTTTGGACAACTTTGACTTTTCTGCCATGCACTGCGATTATATGGATTTCTGCGCTCTTCTCTCCTCTAATATGTTCTGCTGGGCTTTGGAGAGGCCAGAAACAGTGGTCGCGGCGCGTTAGGTAGAGTTCGGTTACGCGTGTTTTTGTCAGATTTGGTTAAGTGCAGTAAGTATAGCATTGTCGTTTGCGCTACACACTGCTATTCGTTGGATTTCTGCGTTCTACCATACCCTAATATGAACTGCTTGGCTCTGGGGACGCCAGCGACGGTGGTCTCGGCACGTTATGTTGCGTTAAGTTACGTTTGGCTGCGTTGCGTTTGCCTCGGTTAGGATTGGATTGCCATGCCTTTAGTGCTATACACTGCTATTCGCATTATTTCGGCACTCTACTGTGCTCTACCGTCTTCTGCATGGTTCTTGACAGACCAGCGATAGCAGGCGCTGCACACTACGTTGAGTTAGGCTAAGTTTGGTTTTGTTATATTAGTATGCGTTAGGTTCGGTCAGATTTGACGTTCCTGCTGTACACTACGATTCTATGGATTTCTGAGTACTGCTCCCCTATATGATGTTCTGCTCGGCTCTGGTGAAGCCAGCAATAGTGGTCGCGGCACGTTAGATTGAGTTAGGTTACGTTTGCATATGATAGTTTTGGTTATGTTGTTATATAATAGCTTAGACTTTTGCGCCATTCACAGGTATTTGGTGGACATATCAGCTCAACAGCGCTCCAATGTGTTCTGCGCGCCTCTGGGGTGGCAAGAGATAGTGGTCTCGGCTCGTTAGGTTGAGATATATTAAGTTCCTTTAGGGTAGGTTAGGAAGGCATGTTCAGGATTTCTTTGACTTTTGTGCTATGCACTGCTGTTCGGTGGATTCCTGCGCTCTACAATGATCTACTATATTCTGCTTTGTTCTGGGGAGGCTAGGAGCAGTGGTCGCGGCACGCCATGTTTAGCAATTGTACGTTCGGATAGGTTACGTTGGGTCAGGGTATGTTAGGGTACCTTAGACTTTTGTGCGATACACTGCCATTCGGTGGATCTCTGCGCTCTACATTGCTCTACTATACTCTGCTCGACTCTGGGGATGCGAGCAGTATTGGCCGTGGCTCGTTGGTCTGATTTATGTTACGATTGATTAGGCCATGTTGGGAAATATTTGGTTAGGTTGGCTTTGTCTTCCGTGCTATACACTCTTTTTCGGTTGATTTCTGCGCACTGCGCTCTAGTATATTCCGCATGTCTTTGTGGGGGCCAGCAGTAGTGATCTCGTCATGTTAGCTTCAGTTAGGATTCGTTTGGCTATGTTACGTTTTGCTAGGTTAGGATAGGCTACTTCGTCTATTGTGCTATACACCACTATTCGGTGGTCCTCCGCCCTCCAATGTGCTATAATATGGTCTGCTTGGACGTGGGGTGGCCAGTAATAGTGGCCTCGGCACGATAGGTATAAGTAGGATACGCTATGCCAGGTTACGTTAGCACGGATTGTGATCGGGTAGCTTCGACTCTTCTACATTACGCTGCCGTTCCATGGATGCCTGCACTCTGCTCTCGTCTATAACGTTCTGCTTCGCTCTGTGGAGACCAGCAATACTAGTTGCGGCACGATAGGTTGAGTTACGTAACGATTTGTTAGGTTACGTTAGGTTAAGTTTGGTTAGGATAGCTTCCACTCTTCTGCTATACACTGCAATGCGTTGAATTTCTATGCCTTGCTGTGCTCTAGTATGCTTCGCTTTGCTCTGGGGAGGTCAGCAATTGTGGTCGCGGCGCGATAGGTTCTGTTATATTGCGCCTATTTAGGTTAGGTTTGGCTATGTTTGTTTATAATGGCTTTGCCTTTTGCTCTATACACTGCTATGCGGTAGATTTGGGCACTCTACTGCTCTCTAGTATGTGCTGCCTGGCTCTGGGGTGAACAGCAGTAGATGTCTCGCCTGGTTAGGTTCAGTTATTCTACGCTTGGTTAGGTTAGGTTTGGTGCTGTTTTGTTAGGATGGCTTCGACTTTTCTGCTATACACTACCGTTCGATGTATTTCTGCGGTCTTCTGCGATCCAATATCCTCTGCTTTGCGCTGGGGAGGCCAGAGATTGTGGTTGCGGCATGTTAGTTTGAGGAACGTTACGTTCGGTTAGGTTAGGTTAGCATTGATTAAGTTTTGATGTCTTTGACCTTTCTGCTACTTGCTGCCATTATATTGACTTCTGCGCTCCACTTTCCGCTAATACGTTCTGCTTGCCAATGGGGATGCCAGCAATAGTCGTTTAGGCACGTTAGGTTTTGCTAGGTTACGTTTGGCTATGTTACGTTTGATAAGGACAGGGTAGGGTAACTTTGATTTTTGTGCTATACAGTACCCTTCGTTGGATTTCTGCGTTCTACTTTGATATAGTATGCTCTGGTTGTCTCTGGGGATGCCAGTGACAGTAATTTCGGCACGTTATGTTGAGCTAGGCTACGCTTGGTTATGCTACGTTTGGTTTGGTTAGGAGAGGATAGCTTTGACGTTTGTGCTATACACTGCGATTCGGTGAATCTCTGCTGTCTACGTTGCTCTATTATGCTCAGCTCTTCTATGGGGTGGCCAGCAACTGTGGTCTTGGCTCGTTTGGCTGAGTTAGGCTACGTTTGGTTGTGTTACGAATGTTTGGGTTAGGTATGGGTTGCTATGAATTTCGCGGCACACACTGCTATTCTGTGGATTTCTGCGCTCTGCTGTGATCCACTATATTCTGCCCGACTCCGGGGAGGACAGCAACAGCGGCAGTGGCGTGATATGTTCAGTTAAGCCTCGTTTGGTTCTTTTAGGTTTGGATGGGTTAGGAGAGGCTTGCATTGACTTTTGTGATGTACACTGCCTTCCGGTGGATATCTGCGCTCTACATTGCTCTACTACGCTCTGCTCGTCTATGGGGAGGCCTGTAATTGTGGTCTGGGCACGTTAGGTTGATTTAGGCTACGTTTGGTTTTTCTATGCTAGTCAGGGTTGGGTATGGGTAGCTATGACTTAAGTGGTATACACAGTTGTTCGGAGTATCTCAGCGCTCTGCTGTGTTCTAGTATGTTCTTGTTGGATCTGGGTAGGCCAGTAATAGTTGTCTATGCACGTAAGTTTGAGGGAGTTTACGTAAGTTTATGTTACATTTGGTTAAGTTAGGAGAGGATAGCATTGACTTTTGTCCTGTACACCTCTCTTCGGTTGACTCCTGCGCTATACATTGCTTTAATATTGTCTGCTATTCTCTGTAGAGGCCAGCAATAGTAGTCTCGGCACCTCTTGTTGAGTCAGGCTACGTGTGGTCATGTTATGCTAGAACAGGATAGGTTAGAGTATCTACCACTTTTGCGATATACGCTGCAACGCGGTTTATTACTGCGCTTTACGGTGCTCTAGTATATACCGCCTGACTCTCGAGAGGGCAGTAATAGCGGTCTCGGCCCGTTAGGATGGGCCATGTTACGCTTCTTTACGTCATGTTCAGTAAAGTTTGGAAATATAGCTTTGGCTCTTATGCTATAAAATGCTATACGGGCAATTCCTGCGCTCTACTGTGCTCTCATATGTTCTGCTTGTTTCTGGGGAAGCCAGCAATAGCGGTCTCGGCACGTTAGGTTGGCTTATGTTACATTTGGCTCAGCTAGGTTTGGTAAGTTCTGGTTAGGATAGCTTTCACTTTTGTGATACACACTGCTACTCTGTCGATATCTGCCGTCTGCATTGCTCTAGAAGCCTCTGCTTGTCTCTAGGGGGGCCAGCGACGGCGGCGTGACACGTTAGGCAGAGTTAGACTACGTTTGGTTGAGTTACGTTTGTTCGGGTTATGTTTGGTATTTCGCGGTACACATTGCTATCAGGTGGATTCTTGCGCTCCGCTGCGCTTTACTATAATCAGCTCGTCTCCGTGGTTGCCAGCAACGGCGGTCGTGGCGCTATATGATTAGTTTAGATCACGTTCGGCTACGTTACGTTTGAATAGGTTAGGAGAAGATAGCATTGACTTTTGTGATATACTCTGCCATTTGGTGTGTATCTGCGCTCGACATTGCTCTACTATGCTTTGCTCGTCTTTGGGGTGTCCTGTAATATGGGTCATGGAGCACTAGGTTGAGTTAGGCTGCGTTTGGTTCGGTTATGTTAGCCTTGGTTAGCTTTGGATTGCTTTTGACGTACGTTGTATACACTTTTCTTCTGTGGATTTCTGCGCTCTACTGTCCTCTAGTATATTCTGCTGGCTATGGAGAGGCCAGCAGCAGTTCTCTCGGCACGTTCGGCTGAGTTATGTTGCGTGTTGTTATGTAGCGTATGGGTGGGTTAGAATGGGATATCCTTGACTTTTGTGCTGTACACTGCTATATTTTTGATTTCAGCACTCATTGTTGCGTTACTATACCGTGTTCGGTTCTGCGGAGGCCAGCAATGGCGGTCGTGGGACGATAGGTTGTTGAGTTATGTAGTGTCTGGTTTGGTTAGGTTAGGTTATGTTTGGTCAGGATGGCTACGACTTTTCTGCTATACACAACGGTCCAATGGATTTCTGCACTCACCACCCACTAATATTTACTGCTTCCTTCTGGGGAGGACAGCAATAGCTTCCTTGGCATGTTATGTTGAGATAGATTACGTTCGGCTATGCCACGTTTGGCTAGGTTAGGATAGGATAGTCTCGACTTTTAAGCTATATACAGCTATTCGGAGGATTTTTGCGCTCTACATTGCTGTAATATGCTATGCTTTGCCCTGGGGAGTCCAGCAATAATATTCTCGGCACCTTATGTTGAGTTAGGCTACGTTTGGCAGTGCTACGTTTGGTTTGGTCAAGATAGAGTAGCTTTGGCTTTTGTGCCATACAATGCTATACGATGGACTTCTGATGTCTACTCTGCTCTGCTATACCCTGCTCGCCTATGGGGAGGCCAGAAATAGTGGTCTCGGCACGTTAGGTTGAGATATATTGCGTATGGTTATGTTTCGTTTGGCTAAGTTAGGATAGGGTAGCTCCAACTCTTGTGTTATGTACTGCCATTCGTGGGATTTCTGCGCTCTACTCTGCCCTTTGCTTGTCTCTGTGGAGGCTAGCAGTAATGTTCGTGGCTCGATTGCTTGGGATATGTCACGTTTGGCTTGGCTAGATTAGGATATGTTTGGCTAGCATAGCTTTGACGCTTGTGCTATACACTGCTGTCCGATCGATGTCTGCGATCTGCATTGCTCTACTAGCATCTGATTGACTCTTGGGTGGCTAGAAATAGCGGTCGTGGCATGTTTGTTTGTGTTATGTTACGTTCGGCTAAGTTAGGTTAGGTGAAGTTTGGTTAGGATGGCTTTGACCTTTATGCTATACATTGCTATTCGGTGGATTCCTGTGCTCTTCTGTGCTCTAGTTTATTCCGCTTGGTTTTTGGCAGGAAAGCAGTATTTGTCTCGGCACGTTTGTGTGATTTATGTTGCGTCTGGTTATGATACGTTTGGTTAAGTTAGGATAGGGTAGCTTAGGCTCTTGTGCTATACACTGCTATCCTGTGGACTACTATGCTCTACCATGCTCTATCATATTCTGCTTGTCTCTGGGGATGCCAGCAGTTGTGGTCGCGGTACGTTTGTTTCGGTTATGTTAATTTCCGCTTGATTAAGTTAGGCTATGTTCGGTCAGCATGTCTCTGACTTTTGCGCTATAAATTGTAATGCGGTTGATTTCTACACTCTGCTGCGCTTTAATGTGCTCCACGTGGCTCTGGGGAGGCCAGCAATAGCGGTCTCGGAACGTTAGGCTGAGGTATGTTACGCTTGGCTATGCTAGGTTAATCTGGGTTAGGTTAGGATACCTTTGACTATTCTGCTGTACATTGCCATTCTCTGGATTTCGGCGCTCTACTTTCCTCTAATATTTTCAGCTTCGCTATAGCGAGTCCAGCAATAGCGGTCGCGGCACGTTAAGATGGGTTATGCTACGTTTGGTTAGGGTTCGTTGCCTCTGTTATGTTTGGCTAGATACGGCGTTCGTGGTATACACAGTTATTCGGTGGATTTTCGTGCTCCAATGTGTTCTAATCTACTTTTCTCGACGCTGGAGCGGCCGGGAATAGCGGTGGCCGCACTTTAAGTTCTGCCTGTCTACATTTGGTTAGGCTAGGTTAGGTTAGGTTAGTTTAGGGTAACTCCGACTTTTGTGCTATACACTGCAGTTTGGTGTCTTTCTGTGCTATTCTGTGTTCTTGTATATTCTGCTTGTCTCATTTGGAGACCAGCTATAGCGATCCAGGCACGTTGTGTTAGGATATGTTATGTTTGGTTGTATTAAGTTTGGGCAGGTTTGGATACGATAAAGTTCACTTTTGTGATATACACTGCCATCCGGAGGACATCTGCGCTCTACGTAGTTCTACTATGCTCTGCTCGGCTCTGGGGGACAGTAATAATGGTCTCGCAACGTTAGGTTGCGTTAGGCTACGTTCAGCTATGTTACGTTTGGATACGTAAGTATAATATAGCATCGACTTTTGTGCTATAAACTGCTGCCCGGTGAATTTCTGCGCTTTACTTTGCTTTACTGTTCCCTGCTCGACTGTGGTGAAATCAGTAATTGTGATCTCGGCTCTTTAGGTTCAGTTGGGCTACGTTTGGTTAGGTTATGCTGGTTTGGGTTAGGTTTGGATAGCATTGTCTTTCGTGTTATACACTGTCATTCGGTGGAATTCTGCGCCCTTGTGTGCACTACCATACTCTGCTAGAATCTGGGAAGGCCAGCAACGGTGGTCGCGGGACGTTATTTTGAGTTATGTTACGTTTGGTTATGTCGCGATTTGTGACGTTAGGTCAGGATGGCTTTGACTTTTGTGCTACACACTGCTACCCGGTGTACTTCTGTGCTACCCATAGATCTACTATACTATGCTCGATTGCAGGCAGGCGAGAAATTGCGGCCATGGCACGGTATTTGAGCAATGCAGATCGCGGAAGTCCAACGAGCAGCAGTGTATAGCATAAAAGTCAATGCTATCCTATCCTAACCTAACCAAACGTGATATGACCAAACGTAATTTAACTCAACCTCACGTGCCGAGATCACTATTGCTGCTCTGACCAGGGACAAGCAGAACGTATTAGAGGTGAGTAGGTCGCAGAAATCCATAGGATCGCAGTGTACTGCAGAAAAGTCAAAGATATCCGAACCTAGCCCAAACAAACGTAACCTCTCCCATCGTAGCCAAACACAACGTGATGGGCCGCGACCAAAATTGTTGGTATCCCCAGGCCGAAGCGGAGAATATCAGAACACAGTAGAGCGCTGAAGTCCACCGAACAGCGGTGTATAGCACAAAAGTCAAAGCCACCCTAACTGAACTTAGCCTAACCGAACCTAACCAAAGGTAACATGACAAAACGTAACGTGAGGCGACCGCCATTGCTGGCCTCCTCAGGGACAAGCGGCAGCTAGTAGAGTAGCGCAGAGCGCTGATATCGGCCAAATAGCAGTGCATAGCACAAAAGTAAAAGCTAACCCGGCCAAACTTAACCTAACCTTACCTAACTTGACAAAACCTGCCGTGCCGCGTCCTCTGTTTCTGACATCCCCTGAGCCAAGCAGGGCAAGTTAGAGGTACGTAGATCGCAGAAGTCCATAGAATTTCGAAGTTAGGAAGAAAAATTGAGGCTATCCCATCCTAACCCAGCCTGACCCAACCCAACCAAGCGTAACATATCCCAAACCAACGTCCCGAGGCCACCATTGCTAACCTCCCGGAGCCACGATGAATATTCTAGAACACAGCAGACCGCAGTAATCCACCGCACTGCAGTGTACAGCGCAAGTGTCAAAGATATTCTAACCTAACCTGTCTAAACCCAACCTAACCGAACGAAGAATAACTGAGCATTACGTGCCCTGGCCACTGTTGCTGGCCCCCCAGAAACAAGCAGAACATACTAGTGCACAGTATAGCTCGGAAATCTAACGAATAGCAGTGCATAGAGCAAAAGTTAAAGCCACCCATTCATAACATATCCAATCGTAACATAACCGAACGTAATATATACAAATGTAACGTGCCAAAACCACCATCGCTGCCCCCC